>NC_060974.1:1736502-1771502 GCF_910589235.1 Vespa crabro
GAGTGAAATATCGGATCACAGGAGAGATCCTTTTAAGAGATATTTCAAAATTCTTTCGTACTACGTATGTCCAAATAAATTATTGATTAATAATATATTAAATCCATATATACATTATTTTATGATAAATAGAAATATCGTCGTAACGTGTAATACTTTCGCATTTATATTTGTCAATAAAAATGATAGGTTCGTTTGTAAAGCAAACAAAAAAAAAAAAAAAAAAAAAAAAAAAGAAAAATAGGAAATAAAACAAACAAAAAACAATTCACGACCATTCGAGGATCTATTTAAAAATACGAGTAAAATTGATTGAGCTTTAACGATTAAAACGTTATCATTAATTACAATTGATACTATGCGATAAGTAACAATTGATCAATAACAAGTTAAAAATAATATTGGATTGCGACAGAAATAACTCAAATATTCAGAGCATTCACATTTTTATTTTGACAGTGATGATTCGTCGAGTGTTAATAAAAGTAAAAAAAGAGAGAAAGAGAGAGAGAGAGAGAGAGAGGGAGAAGAAAAAAGAGGAAAAAAGGAAACAAAAAAAAAAATAGAAAAATAAAATGAATCGATCAATTCCTCTCGACAAAAATACAAAGCGTATTGGTGATAGATATAAGATATGGATAGTTCGAGATCGAAAGGATAAATTCTCCGAGTCTGATCCTTTGAATCTTTTTACCACTCCCGATTGGTCGAACTCTCGAATCCCGCAATCCGTTGGACGAGTAGAAGAGGCGTGTCAAGGGAGGATAGCATAACACGATCCTGGAACAGGATTCCAAGCTGACCGGTATCGGTCCAAAGTAAAGGGATTCGCCGTATCCTGCTTGGATGTTGCTCAGATCGGAAGCGTTCTAATTCTCTTAACTCAAGGTTGGATGAAGTTGCCCACAGCTGCATTGTGTGCACATACAGGAAGACCTCTCTCTCTCTCTATCTCTCCTTCTCCTTCTTCCATTCCTTCTTCTCCCTCTTGCTCTCTCTCTCTTTCTTCCTCATTGTCTATCCTTCTCCGTATTTTATTGAGAAAGCTCGCGAAAGTAAGCTGTTTATCGGCAACTCCCAGCCATCCTCGTCGTCATAGTACTCTGCTGATCTCTCTTTCTCTTTCTCCCTCTCTCTCTCTCTCTCTCTCTCTCTCTCTCTCTGTCTTTCTCTTTTATCCTCTGGAGATTCGAGACTTTTCAAGAAGAACGGCACGAAAGAAAGAAAGAAAGAAAGAGAGAGAGAGAGAGAGAGAGAGAGAGAGAGAGAGATTCACAAAGATCGGAAATACGACCGAATTGGATTTTTCGATGTATACAAGTACATATACGTATATAGGATATTATTTTATTAATAATTATATATTTATTAATATTTATTAAATGAAATAAAGATAAAAAATAAAATATTAATAGTAATAGTTAATGAATAACGATACTCGATTTTATTTATAATCTGATTCATCAATGGATTCTTTACGGCTAAATATAATGAGTATACTCTTTGATTATTGTTTCCATCGTAGACATTTATAAAGATTTGGCCGTCTTTCTTTTTTATCTTCTTTTTTCGGATCGCAATTTGAAAAATAATTCTTCTATTATTGAAGAATAAAGGAGTGAATAATACCAAAATGAATAAGGACGATCTTTTAAAGGATTATATTACTTGGGTATTAGTCGTTATTGAGTCGATGATAAAAAAAAAAAAAATTCAATTAAGCACGCGATACGATCAATGAATTATCAATAAATTATCAAAAACTTTTTGATCCTACATGTAGATCTGATGAGACGTTGATTTTGAAAGTGGGGGCAAGTCCATTTTGTGAAAAAAAAAAAAAAGAAAAAAAAATAATTAAAGCTCATTTTTATTAAATTTAATTATCAAAATTAATATAAAAATTATGTTCTTTTGATAATCAATTCACAATAAATATCTTTTAATGTCAGTATAAATTTGTTATTAATAATTTATATCGACAATGATATTTATTGTGAATTGATTTTAAAAATGAGTCAAATCCCATTGGCGCATACGAAAACCATGATTTTTTT
The DNA here is from genome assembly GCF_910589235.1 of Vespa crabro. Taxonomy (NCBI): domain Eukaryota; kingdom Metazoa; phylum Arthropoda; class Insecta; order Hymenoptera; family Vespidae; genus Vespa; species Vespa crabro. The sequence goes on from NC_060974.1 coordinate 1,738,560, forward strand.
TGACTTAACATGAATAACCATTATTAAACCATTATTAAGTATTAAATTTTCATGAAATAAAATGAGAAAAAAATATAAAATATGCCTATTACTTTACCAATATTTTTACCAAATTTTTTCTTTTTTATTGTAACTTCTCAAAAGAAGCATGAAATGTTGAAGTAAAATATATAACTAAATAAATAAAATATTCAATTTTTTCTTATTATAATTATATTCCATTCAAAGAAAATCAATGTTTTCAAAAAATAATTGCTTTTGAAAGTCATAAAAAGTCCATTGGCGCATGTCAAAGTAATGTTTTTTTCTTTTTCCTTTTTTTTTTTTTTCTTTTTTTACTTTTATTGCATATTAAATTTTCATGAAATAAGACCAAGACGAAGAATATAAAATAAGTCTATTACTGCTTATCAATATTTTCAAAACCCATTCAAATGCAAACCATTAAATATCTAGCAATAATATAAAATGGTCTTGCCCTACTTTCAAAATCAACGACTCAATTATATTATATAGAGAAGGGGATTAAACTTTAGTCAACGTTAAGAATATTTCTTTTCGCTTTATTCCTTTTTTCCCTTTCTTCTTTTTCTTTTTTTTTTTTTTTTTTTTTTAAAGATCTAAATTCTCGTTAAGTTAATTATTCATTGTTTAATACCGTTTCGCGTTTTATGAATATTACCGATCAAATCTATCTACGCACCACTAATCTAAAAAATTATAAGAGGAATGATTGAAGACAAATGCCGTTGGGGTTTATTGATTAAAGAAAGATCGATAATTACTTTCATCGTGTCACGAACTTGGATGGAAGATTTAATTTATCTTCCTTTACCGCGACAAACCGTACGACTCTCTCTCCCTCTCTCTCTCTCTCTCTCTCTCTCTCTCTCTCTCTCTCTCTCTTACGAAGGAACACCAAAGCCACCACGATTGGTTGGTGGTACGTGAAACGAGTCAGCGGTAATCGCCGTCCTGAAACTGGAGGGATAATCAATCAGGATATCGAAGGTCAAGGAGCTCCATCGTCGTACAAATTGGGTTACCGACAGCGAAGCGGATCGACGAAATCCTATTTCCAATTCTCTATTTTCCACGTAGTTGTAACCGAGGCTTTCTCTCTTTCTCTCTCTCTCTCTCTCTCTCTGTCTCTCTATCTATCTCTCTTTCTCTCTTCGTTTTCACGACGGATAATAGTCCGACTTTTTTTCTCTCTCTCTCTCTCTCTCTCTTTCTCTCTCTCTATTTTCTCTTCGAATCCGTACTCGAATCCTATCAATTTCGAACCATTTGTAACTTTTGTCTTCTTCTCTTTCTCATTGTTATCGTCGAATGTCTCCGTTAGTCAACAATTTCATTAGATTTTCAATGTACGGTTAGGAGTCGGGAGAAAAAAAAAATAGAAAAAAAAAAAAAAAAAAAAAAAAAAAGAATTACATATTGATTCGCGTTATATTTGCTTATTAAAGGAAAGATAACAATTGTTACCTAAGAAACATCTTCCTTCTTTTTTTTTTTTTTTTTTTTTTTTTTTAAAGATCAAAGAACGAAACTTTTTATACCATATAAATCAAATTGATTCTAATCGAGAATTGACGATTATTTAATTTATTCGAAAAATCGATCGATCGTACGAATCAATTTAACGAACAAATAAAAGTTTGAACTTACATATGTAATGTTCTTTTCTCTTTTTTTTTTTTTTTTTTTAAATAATTCTCCTCCCGTTATACATCTCGATGGGTTAATTATATAATTAATTTTGAAATTAAACGAATCGTTCGAAAAGAAAATCTTTAAAACGTCGAGAGACAACGCGATAATAATACATAAACCGGGCTCTTTCGTTAGTGTGATTTTAACAGATAAAGAAAGATGGTAAAGACCTACCGGCCAGACGACCGTAACGTTGGAACATTCGCTCCACATCGGTCTTACTGCACTGAAACGTGTTTAGATTGCCGACGAACACACGGGAATTCACTGCCTGTGGGTCCTGCGAATTCGTCTGATTGCCCACTTTGCTCATCTTCATCGCCTGAAACAACAAATAATGAACGAAATGATCATCAACGTTATCGATAATTTCTACCATTGATTTTCAAAACCAAAAGAGACGTATTTTAATCGTTTGCATTAATACTTTTTCCATATATAAATAAATTCCATTTTATTTTAATCCTAATTGTGTCTATGGGACGTAGGAGGATAACCCAGACAAACTTTGACCTCGATTAAAACAATTCGTGTGTTCCATAATTCGTGAATTTTTTTTTTTTCTTTTTTTTTTTTCTTATGATGGACAGAATTAGAAATGCCTATTTCAAAGCTATTGATTAGGTTTAGGTTATTTAGGTTATTATGTTTGACTACTCCGAGGCTTCGAAGAATATACAGTATCATTTTATTTCTTTTTATTTTCTTTTTATTTTCTTTTTATTTTTTTTTAGAATCAAAATTGTTCATTCTGTAGAAATGACGATTGCACAAAGTGTCCGGATTGCATATGTAGTGGCGCAAAGTGCGTAACTTGAAATTATTTGAAGATTTGCGCAACTAGGATTAGTATTTGACAAAAAAGAGAGAGAGAGAAGGAAATCAATTTATAAGGGAAAATTAATTGTTGAAATTAAAACGATAAATATTTTATGAGTAAGCTTGTATTCTCCCTCTCTCTCTCTCTCTCTCTCTCTCTCTCTCTCTCTCTCTCAATACGTCCTTCCTTCTTTTTTCTTTTAACTTGATCATTCGATTTCGAAATCTTTATTTACGAGCGTTGATTCAACATTAGCGTGAACGTGAATGATAAAAGGAGTATGACGGATATGAATCGTGGGGGCATTCGTATCGCAGGTATCATAATTTCCAATGAAGCAAGGCACCCGATAGATCATCGTGTCGAGCATGATTAGAACGTGCTTCTCGACACGTCCAATGATAGTATGAGAATTGTTAACGAGAAAGATAGAGATAGAGATAGATATATATATATATATATATATATATAGAGAGAGAGAGAGAGAGAGAGAGAGAGAGAGGTGGGAAAAATATTTTTGTTGGTAAACGTACAAATATTTTCACGCAATTTTCGTTCGTTCATTCGCTCTTTGATAGAAGTGATGAATAAAAAGAGATAATAAAAATCAGTGATCGAAGCGTTACTTTATATCACGAGTTTTGCGAGTTAACGTTCGTGTAGCTTTTAATTAAACGTCTACGAGTAGAATGTCATTAAATGCGATTTTCCGGACGATAAAATGAAAACGATGAATTTGTGAAGTATATAGTGGTCATCCATTGGTTATCTTTGTCTCTCACCTATGTAAACGTTACGTAAACTGATTTTTTTCTTTTTTTTTTTTTTTTATTTTTTTAATTTTTTTTTTTTATTTTTTTTTTTTATAAACGAATGATTTAATCATATCTTTGCGAAATAATTACGTTCTTCGATCTCTCTCTCTCTCTCTCCATCCTTTTTTTTTTTATCTTTTATATCTCACTTGAACGATCTATATCGATATAATAATCGTATAGATTTCATGAAAAAAAGAAGATACGTGTTAATTAACACGCCACAGCCTTCGTTTCGTTATGTCACGTTCACAATGTTCGACCTGTCGTTATGTTTCTTCGATCAAATAATATGCAACATACAAAACTAACGAGATCGTTAGCAGCTTCCCTGTGTTGCTTTCTATAGGAAAGCGTGTGGTATATTTGCTTCAAACGTTTTCACATGTATTAGTCCGTGTGACTATTTCGTGTTTCATTTTCATTCATGCATTCTTTTTTTTCTTTTTTTGTCATTCTCCCATCCCTGTCTTTTTTTTTTTTTATTCTATTTTTATTTTTCTTTTATTTTTTTTTTTCAATTTTTTTTTCTTTTATTTTTTTTTTTTTTTTTAAATAATCAATCTCCCGTACATATGTATATATATATATATATATATATGTAGCCTCGCATTATACGGCCGGTAGAGCGCTTAATTGGATGTCGTTTCGATGCTTCGCACAAAGAAGAGAATTTTTCCGAGTCGTCTCGCTAGAGGGAAAGAGAGAGAGAGAGAGAGAGAGAGAGAGAGAGAGAGAGAGAGAGAGAGAAAGAGAGTTACACGTTATGTAATTCATTTAAAGAAATTCTAAATTGTTCGCATTTGGACGAACGTTTTATAACCCGAGTATAATTTTCTCTTGAAAAAAGTTCGAACCGAGAGAAATCAATGAACTGGGTATGATTTTCGATTGCTGCTCGTTCGTTTCAATGAACATTTTTTTCACTACTTATAAGAGGATCTTTTGGTCAACGAATACTCGAGCAACCTGCAGTTCTTTTTTTTTTTTTTTTATTGGAAAAAACTTTCTTCTCGCGTTCCATTTTTTATTTAAAAAAAGAAAAAGAAAAGAAATAAAAAAATCCAAATTACTATCTTTTAATGGCTGCAAGGAAAAAAAAAAGGAAACAGCTTCCAACGTTTTATTAAATCGATCCTATAAGACACGGAATCGTTCAAGTAGAAACACTTAAATTTTGTTCAGTTAAAAATATGATATATATATGTATATATATATATATAAATATATATATATACATATCTTACTGGGAACATAATTCTTTTGTTAAAAGGAAAAAAGAAAAAAAAAGACAAGATATAGAAGCGTACTATGTTATTCGTGAGAAAATGATAGATAGATAGATAGATAGATAGATAGATAGATAGATAGACAGACAGAAAGAGAGAGAGAGAGAGAGAGAGAGAGAGAGAGAGAGAGAGAGACGATGACGACGACGACAAACGATCGACAGCTTATTTCTCATAGATATGATTTTTCGGGATCCAATCAAATTCGTTTAAATTAATGCCTCTCTATCCACGATATTTTCCCATTGCCATCTTGTACAGAAAAATTTCGAACGAGTCGGTCAACAAAAAAAAAAAAAAAAAAGAAAAAAAAAAAGAAAAGGAAAAAAAGAAAAAAAAAAACAAAACCAACTCGCGCGACCTGCGAAATTGGAAGTGAAACAACGATCTTTTTCGAATTAGATTTCCTGCTAGTTTCGATTCGGCGGCAGCTAATTTTGACGCGACACCCAATATTTACCTGTCAACCGGCTTGTATTGTGTGTGCGTGCGTGTCGATATTTACGAGCAGTAACCTTTTAATGTGCCGTTGCATCGATGAACATTTAACTAAGAATGACAGACGCATCGCTCTCGATAATTCTATCCTTTCAATCGATCTGATAAATAATACTTTTGCCATGTGTAAAACGTTTTAAATTGTATCATCTCTCTCTCCCTCTCTCTCTCTCTCTCTCTCTCTCTCTCTCTCTCTCTCTCTTCGATTTTTTTTATATTCGCTTGGTGCATCGAATTTACAGATTTTTCAGGGAAGAATAACCTTTTAAACGGTAAGATCCAATTGTTAATGAAATGAATCAGTGGGGAAACAATTTTGGTTGAAAAATTGCATCAAAAGTAAACACGAGATATAATAGATTCTTTTTTTTTTTTTTAGCGGAGTCAAGAAGGAAGTCTCGTTAAATTTCAATGTGCGATTTTTTTTTAATTTCTCAGATTAAAATTTCAATCGAATCGGAACGATTCGTTCAACATAATTCAACTTTCGATATATACACGTATATTTTAAGCAAAAATCTATATCCGGACTTTTTGAACGCTAGAACGAATATATTGGAAAGAAATCTATTATTTTGTAGAACAATATAAAAGCTCAGTTTTACTTAATTTTTATTCAATTTTATTGCAGAATATTATAAAAAATGTAAAATTTTCCTTCATTATTTCCCAACCATTTTCTTTCTTTTTTTTTTTTTTTAATTACTTTTTGCCCTTTTTTTTTATAAAAATTGACTGGTTTTTAAAAAACACGTGATTCATGTGATTTTTTATTTCGTTCAATTTACAAAATCATTTGTTTCTTCAACTGTGTTTTATTATCCCGAAGAGATGATAGTCCGAAGGATCGATGAATATGAAGAATGCGGTAAACTCTTCCAATTTAGCTTCTGTATTTTCTCTCAAGTCATTTTAATTGTATAAGGGGGCGCAATATAATTCATGCGGCACCTAAATATCCATTCTATTTACTTTGTCGACGTAAGTTTTAAGTGTTCTTGCACTTTGAACCAAGGTGTTCCAAGTCTCTTTGATAATTCTTCGATGATTAATCATGGATTTGATTCAAAGAAGGATTTCAGAATATTATCATCGAAATTTCAAGATCGTCCGGATTTAGAGACAACTCTTATAAATCTTTAATGCCTGACTTAAATTTTCGATATCATGTTATAATATACATATGTTAACACCTATTCATAAAGTTCATTAATTGTTTCAATAGCCATAATGAGATTAAAACCTTGATCGTTAAATGTCTGATGTAAGCATTATTATCTGCTGTAAGTTCGGACATTTTATCTTTAACAATAAAATAAAGTTTATTGCACGAATAATAAAGTTAAACGATAGAACTACGAAAGAAAAATAACTTACTATGATGCTTACTCCATCACTCCGTCCGGGCACAAACTAAGCTCAAATGCTATTATTTACAATAATAGATTTCTTTCCGGTATTTCTAATATATATATATATATATATATATATATATATATATATATATATATATATATATATATATATATATACACGATTTTTGTAAGAAACGATAGATATGGTTTCGTTTTTTGTATCTCAAAATACGTATCAAGAACGAAAGATAGAATCGTACTACTATAGTTAGTAAGTTTTCATTCACAATGATATCGAGATAAATGACTCGAAAGATTTTCTTTTAATAGTATTGTATATTATATTTTATATCGCGATGGGTATGTCGACAACTCGATGTCATTTATATTATCGACTTTACGTTATTCGCATGGTTCTCCTTCTACACCTTTTTCTTTTCTAACGTTTCTTGATGTTCATCATACTCCCTCACGATATCGATAAAGGAAGGTCTAATGTCGTGGCCATTCGCAAGAAGTTCAACGTCGAGGGTGACTCTCCCCCCTCGAAAGGAAAAATGTGGTTGGTGTATTCTCTTTTCCTCTCTTTCTCGAGGCAACCCACCCACCCACACCCATCCTACTACCATTCCCGTTACTTTCAGGACTCGATACTTATTAAAACTTTTTCGAACGATACCACGGCGAAGTCATTCGGCCGAGACTTTCCCGTTGCTTCCTTTAATTTTTCGATCGTTTTACTTTCTTCGATTTCTATCCTATCCTTTTTGATCCTTTAATAAATGTCACAAAATTGCAACGAACGCTGGTTTAAGATAGGTATGGATTTTTATTTTCTATATGAAATCCTTTAATTATTTGAACGACTTTATTTATTTAAAATCTTTTCGTACGAAGAAAGAATGAATAATATTTATCATAAATAAATTATCATAATTTAAACGTATACGTTTGGATTGATTTAATTATCGATAAAAAAAATTTATCAAAGGTATTCTTTAGTAACACCTGGTGGAACACAGTATAGTAATTCTTCGAATGGAAACTTGAAAGCTTTATCTCTCTCTCTTTCTCTCGCGCGACGATGATCGAGAATAGAAGTTAAGTCTCTGCACGGGAAACTAAGAAGATTATCCCTAATTTATGTAAGGACCGAAACAAAAGGCGGCGCCGTATAATTTTCGGGCTCGGCTCGAGTCTACTCGGCTTGGCTCGACACGCCGACAGAGTCAGTCCATCGTTAGGAGTTTTGAAATCTCGTTAATTTTCATTTTCTCTTTCCTCTTTATCGCGACTTTGAGAACGTCCTTTTCGTATCAACGATGTCTGAATTTTAACGTTATAAAGATATCTTCGACGCGTCCTAATTATGAGAGTTTTTGATAGGCTAAAACGTTCATTCTGATCTACCTAGAATATTTTAATACGATTTAAAATAACCTAAGAGATAATTAATACAGGCGCATGATTAATCATTTAAACAAAATGATTATAAACTTTTCCAACGACTACGATAAGCTTTAGCTTATCTAAGAACATTATAACACTCCTCTCCCATAAATATATCAATTTGGAAAATTCTATAGAAATAAATTACATCCTTCAATTCGCTAATCACGCTTTCACGAAGATCTGTTTATCGTCGTAAAGGTCACTCGGCCGATTCAAACGAGACTATCATTCTTCGTGAGTGCACCGAACGTGTTTCCAAACACCGCATACGACGGCGTAATGGCAATGTAAATTTCCACCTACCTAACCCTTATTTGTTTTACCAACGACGTAGGTACAGCAAATTAGTAAACTGGAAATACACGACGTTCTAGCCTCGTTTTATCGATTGTATGTATATATGTATGTACGTATGTATGTATGTACACGTAAATACGTAAATATCTATTCGACTATGTATGTATATGTAAGAGTGTGTTGTCTAGCTAAAACGTTAAATTAGATAAATTCGTATTGGGCCTTGGAGAAAAGGGTAGGCCGAGATGCAGCTCAGGTCCATCCCCTAATTACAGCCTTTCTCCGGTCAATAATTACCGGGAAGGACACACGAGGGAGAGGAGAAATCGAGTAGTCTCTACGGAGAGAAACGGAAGAGAAAAAAAAAGAGAAAGGAAAAGGGAGAGACAGAGAAAGCGAGAGAGAGAGAGAGAGAGAGAGAGAGATAGAGAAAGCACGAATACGAATTCGATGAACAACCAATCCAAGCATCAGCATTCCAACTCACGAACCATTTCCTTTCTTTCTTTCTTTATTTCTTTCCACGCTGGACTCTGTAGCACGTGAAGGGCATGGAGACGATTGTACGCATCTGCACAGTTTCGAAAAGAAGAAGAAAGAAAAAAATGAAACAAAAAACCTATGAAAAAGAGGTAAAAAAGAAAAAAAAGGGAAATAAAAAGAAACGAAAAAGAAGAAGGTAAAAGAAAAGGTATTCCTCCCTACGCATACTTACCTTCTTCATTAAAGTCCGATCGTTCATCGATCTCGCTTTTGAAATTATCTCTCTTTTTTCATTTCGAAGAGGAAAAAAAAAGAACAAAAGTATCATCGATCGATCGAGGCAAAGTCTTGCAATATATGCAAGAATTAATTCAAAGAAAAAAAAGAGTATGTCATTTTCTATTGTCTAACATACCCTTCATATGCACAAATTTCGATGACCATTATATCGTTATTCTAATCACAATTGTGCATTTCATTTATACAAAATAAACAATTTGAACTCTAAAAGACATTATTGTATATTCTTTGAAATCTCGTAAACAATAATCGGTAGGTTTGAAAGTATACATGTTCAATTTTGTCCTTATAAAAAAAAAAAAAAAAAAAAAAAAAAAAAAAAAAAACCAAAAGACAAAATAAAATTCACGAGTCATGCAACGTGCGAATTATTTTAATCGAATTGAAAATTGGCCTAATGATGTTCTCTACACCATACAGATATAATTGGGATTAAATTCGCCTAATTTCTAACGTCACGAGGATATTAGCGATTCATTCGATTAACTTTTTTTTATTTTTTTTTTTTTTTTCAACTTCCGTTTGGCGAGAATTATGTAGACGAGAACGTAACGTTATTGAGCATAATAAGTGGACGCGACGATTGGCTTCCACGGATTGGAAACGATAATCCCTCGATGCTTTGAATGCCCTCGTTATGTAGCAGTGGCGACGACGATCACGGCGATTCCTCTTAAATGCGAAATTTGGTTCCAATTGTACGATATGCGATTTTGAAGTCATCGACGGATTGTAGGCCAATAATATGCTTCCAGGAATATTATCAATCCGATTGAACTCGGTAGGCGGCGAGGTGTACAAGAGCTTCGATCCGCGCCTTGTCTGTCACGTTTCAACCATACTCAAGAGAGAGCATCAACCATGCATGCTTATCTTTTTTCTACGGATAATAATAGACACGTAAATCGATTTATACAACACAAAGCTTTTTCAAATGTTTAATGCTTTTTAGCTTGTGATCGTTACTATATAATGGCTGTCGCATATATTATGCTTTTCGAACGATAAAAAGACCACTATCAGTGGCCATCGCGTAAATCATTTTTTTCGAATGATACACCGTTATTTATTATTATTTTGTCCTTAAAAAAAAAAAAAAAAGAAAAAATATTCACGAATCATGCAACGCGCGAATTATTTTAATCGAGTTCAAAGTTGATCCAATGGCAGTTCTAAACCACACAGGTATAACTAGAATTAAATTCGCATAATTTCTAACGTCGCAAGGATTTTTTCAATTCTTTATATGAAAATATATAAATAAATTTTAACTTCTTCATTTATAATTCTATTCCGATCTAATGTCATAGTAAGAAACGTCATCCACAATTTACGTGCAGTCTACGTGAAAGCATGTCTTCACATAGTCAATCACATAGATATAATACTGCGCAAAGTCCAACCATAGCTAAAAGATTAAAAAAAAAGAAAAAAATACCAGTAAGATGGAACGTTCTAATGCTAGTTTGTCGTGTGTGTTTGTGTGTGTGTACGAGATACATTTAAATAAAGGACGGAAGGTTCTAGAGTTAGTTAGCTATGTATGTATGTGTGGATGATAAAATAAATCGATCGGTAGTTGAATAAAAAGATGGAAAATTTTAACGTTAGTTAATTGTGTGTGTGTGTGTGTGTGTGTGTGTGTGTGAGATAAATTGATCGACAGTCGAACAGAAGAGCATAGTCCTTTATGAAATGCATTTGTTTACATAAGAGAGAGAGAAAGAGAGAATGAGAGAGAAAGAGAGAGAGAGAAAGAGAGAGGAGGGGAGGTTGAGATATTGATAGCTTAAATGAGATGAAATTGCAATGTGAGTGAGGTAAGTAACGAAATAACAAATAGGTCAAAGAGTGATAAAAATTACCGAAGGTAGAATAACGATGATAAAAGTTACGAGATGTACGTGAGAAAAAAAGAACAACAGAGGACAGTTTTTAGTGGACCATACGAGGAATAACGATAAAAAGGTCCTAAGTGGACCAACTCTTGAATGGACCAATAGAAAGTAACGAGAAGAGCAACATAGAACAAAGAGTAAAAGCCTTGATTAAACCAGAAAATGAGTAAAGAATTGTAGTACCTTAATTATAATATCTTTATCAATAAAATCTTTATTAATACTAGTTGTGTTGTCATTTGGTATGTAGGACACTCAAAGTATCAATTATAAGCACAATTTAAAACAAGTAAATGTTAATAACAATTATGCGCGATTAGTGCGGCATTTCTATAACAGATGCGATTAATCTGTCGAGTAAATATTAATCCTATTAGCATGCCTACTTAACATCAAAAGATTGAAATTGTTTTAGTTACATAGGTGACATATATTCCCTCGTAACAAATCAAAGTCTACGAAAAAAATTTCGCTAAGTAATTTTTCCCAGCTTTCAGATTAACCCTTGGTTGTGCACTTAGAGTGAATAGAATATCCCAGACCAATTTTGAGCACAATTTAAAACAAGTAAATGTTTGTAAATAGGACTTGTACCTTCATTTATCTATAATTATCTGATATATGTATCTTTATATGTCAATTGTCAGAATAATTCACATTGTCTCAGTCGCTGAGTTGTGATCGAGTAAAGTTGAAGTTTGTAAAATCTGAACTGTTTCACATCACGTATGCGCAGTAAATTATTTTTGCATTACTTTTTGATTATCTATTATTGAAAATTTTTAATCCATTCATACTACAAATAATGTGATTATATATAAAAATATGATAGAAATTATTTTCTAACTTTATGTTTCGTTCGTACACAAAATTAAATGCAATCAATGAGAATAAAAAAACCAGCATTTTCATTATACGATACTGTAATGAAAATAAAGAATGAATCGAATAAGTTATCCCGAGAGAGTTAATTAATCTGTATCTTTCAGATGGGCTTATGAAAAATATTCTACATATAACGTACGTATTTTGTACTCTACATTATTATTTTACATTTGACAAAACAAAGATGTAATTTTTTGGGTACAACCTAATTGAATTTCTTACGTATTACGGGAAGAAAGTCTACGTCGTATGCAGCGATAGGGAGGATGAAACTCTGGCATTAGTAGTTACTAAGAGAAAATCGCAGCACGAATTGGATGAATGAGAGAAGTGTAGTATAACCGACTCTGTACTTCGACTCGCCCACGTAATACATACATACATACATACATACATACATACATACATACATACATACATACATACATACATACATACATACATACATACATACATACATACATATATATATACATACATATATATATATACATACATACATACATACATACATACATACATACATACATACATACATACATACATACATACATACATACATACATATATATATGTACATATATATATATATATATACATATATATATATATATATATATATACATGATAATTCACTTATTGTTTCATAGAGTGAAACACTAATGAATCATACAAGTATAATTTAACTGTTCCAATTCAGAGAGTTAGTATGTTCTATGTTTCCCGGTCTATTTACCCTCTCTTTCTCTCTTCTTCACTCTTTCTCATTCTACCAGTCATTCTCTCGTCCCTCTTTTAACGTTCCTTAGCTGTCTACCTTATACCAAGATACCTTTTGCGAGTAAATTTCATTTCACATCCTTCCCCAACTACTCTGTTTGTGACGGCTCGTTTACATGTTATATCGTGATATACGCTAATTCTCGAGCTGCCAAGTCGTACTAAATTTGCGGACGCTTTACGCCATCATCGAGTAACTTCTAACGTAAGAACGTTCCGCCCAGAAAGGGTATTACCTTTGGGATGGATTACAAAACTCCAAGAATGACTCGAAGCGAATTCATCGAGAGAGAGAGAGAGAGAGAAAAAAGAGAGAAAAATAAAATATAAATCGATTCGATTGGATCGCAAGGAACGTGGGGAGGGTAATGGAAAGAAGAAAACAAGATGAAGGAACGGTTCGAAGGAACGAAAAATGGGTCGTCGTAGTCATCGATCCTCAAGAGTTTGGAAATTCGAGAAACGTGCCTTCGTTTGACTTCCATTCCCCATAAATAACTCTATCGATATTCTTATAGATCAAGGTAATCGGCGTTAATCGTGCAAAATTGTCGAAAAGGATCCCACCGAGACGATCTGGGAAAGCAGCCACGACGATGGTAAAGGCTACGATGTGCTAGTGTAAATTCTTGCTAAGTGCAGAGTAAACAATTACGTAGTTTACGTGGTAGGCTAACTCTCACCCAGTACCCATCATTGAGGGAAGAGAGAGAGAGAGGAAGGGGGCAGAGAGAGAGAGAGAAAGAGAGAGAGAGAGAGAGAGAGAGAGAGAGACGTTTGGGTTAGAGCAAATGTGAAGTGAAGCGAAAGTTGTGCAAATGTTTACAGTGCAAGTGAACCGCTCGACGAGGGAACGAGAGACCTAGAGAAAGAGAGAGAGAGAGAGAGAGAGAGAGAGAGAGAGAGAAAGAGAGAGAGAGAGATAGAATGTTAAGAAAGGGGAATGAAACAGATCGTGGAAAAGGACAAGGGTCAAATAATCTCTCCGAGTTATCCGATAAAGAACACGACAGATTTAACGAGATATTCTTGTATTACAGTAGTATTTCATGTTTTTCTTTTCTTTTCTTTTCTTTGTCTTTCTTTTTCTTTTTTCTTTTTTTTTTCCTTCAACCTGGATTAGAAAGGAAAGAAAGAGAAAAGAAAGGATGAAAAAGATTCACACGCAGATGCAGTCATTATTTTTGATGTTTCTCGTATATATCTAATATCATGTTGGATTCGATGTAGAACCCTAAAAGAGGGAAAGGTTAAAGTTCGATCGGGTCGATGGTACTAGGAGGGATGGTATCGCGGAAAGAGCAGCTATAACACGATAGTATATTCTGTGCACGAGCTCGTGAGTTAATCAAAATCGTCCGAGAGATTTGCATATTTTACCAACGCGAGTGAAGCTCGAATGAAGGAGCTGCCGCTGTTCTTCGTGTGTGTCTGTGCTATGCGTATATATATGTGTGTGTGTATGTATATATACACATATATATATATATATATATATATATATATATATATATACAAAGGATAAGACAGCTAAGATGTACACAACTCCTAAATTAAGTGTTGGATGAAAAATCGTTTTATATCAAAGTCACATGCTTCTCCCTTGTAGATTACTTCTGTTTACTGGTTATTACCGAGCAAACAATGTTGCCTGGTGAAAAAATTTTTGACGATATTCAATTCCAACTTGAATTTAGAAGTTATGCAAAATGAGTAGATATTCTGGATCGTTTACTTTGTACAACGTAACTCGTGTAGCAAATTACTAATCGGACTCACCCTTATCGATTCGCTTCTTCCAGGTCGAACTAGATGGAGTCCTTTTAAACGGAAAGAAGAGAGAGAGAGAGAGAGAGAGAGAGAGAGAGACAGAGAGAGTGAGAGAGAGAGAGGCAAAGAGAAAGGAAGAGTTAAGCGTCGATTCGTACACGACATTCGATTTCCTCTTCACCGATCAGCAACTCGTTTTACCCAAAAAAGTATACGCTATACTAAGAAGTTTCTTACTGAAATCAAGAAATCTTGTAAGGAAACCGCTCGCGAAGAAGTTTCGCCAACTTTTTGGATGGATATACTGTTCTCTCTCTCTCTCTCTCTCTCTCTCTCTCTCTCTCTCTCTCTCTCGTTCGTTCACTCGCTCGTTCGCTCGCACAGACTCGTTCGCTACTTCGTCCGTCGAAACTTTTGAACAAGTGGGAGAAGTTTGACCTGTTTTTCAAGCCGTGAGTTAACTTCCGAGAAGGGGGTAAATTCGGTAAGTCAAAAGCGATACGTTTTAAACTTAAATTTTAAGTAGATTTCGATTCTCTGATTCTTTTTTTATCATACGTATACTCCTTATCTTCCCTCCCCCCCTTCTCTCTCTCTCTCTCTCTCTCTCTCTCTCTCTCTCTCTTTCTTGTTTTTATTCTATATTTAATTAAAACATTGATAGGGTTTGACCTGAATAAAAAAAGAGGGCTGAGTAGGAAATATCTCTCTTGAAAAATGTAACAATTGCTTCGAGGTTAAAATGCTAAGTATCTTTCGTTCTTTCTCTCTCTCTCTCTCTCTCTCTCTCTCTCTCTCTATCTATCTATCTCGAATGGGATCGCGCGCGCGCATATACACAGAGTGTAAGTACGGAGAAAAAGAAGAGAAAAAAAGAAAAAGAGAGAGAGAGGGAGAAAGAGAGAAAGAGAGAGAGAGAAAGAAAGAGAGAGTGAAAGAGAAAGAGAGAGAGAATAAGGATGGAAAACGAATTTTCTATTTTCCACGTTCCTTTCTCGAGCATTGTTGGAGTAAACCGCGCAAAACAATGAATTTCAAAGTGCCCCGGCACGATTTAGTAATCCACTACGTCGCAAGAGAGAAAGAAAGAAAGAGAGAGATAGAGAGAGAGAGAGAGAGAGAGAGAGAGAGAGAGAGAGAGAAAGTCCGGATGCGAAACGAATCAAGATTCAGTGTGGCGCACGAAATGCGTTGGCGATCACTTTACGAGCCGACGTGATTGCAATCATCCTCTTTCTCTTTCTTTCTCTCTATTTCTCGGGCACGACTACTTGGGAATCCTACTGCGGACTTTTAATAATTCAACCGAAATCAGAAATACACGCAGCCTGCTCCGTATTGGTTAGGGCGAAAAAAAAAAAGAAAAAGGAAACAAAAATTGGGCCTTAAGCGCGTCGCACGCGTGGTTAGAATAGAATCGATAAAGGCTACGAGAGAGATAGGAAGAGAGGAAAAGAGGAAGAGAAAGAGAGAGAGAGTGGGAGGGAGGGAGGGGACAGGGTGATCGATTCGAATAATCCGAGGCACGTGCTCGCTTTGAATTTATTATTAGGTATGAAACTTTTGCGAGAGAGAAACCATTCATTTTCTCGTATTTCCCGATCAGATCAGATCCGATCCGACCCTATCCGATTCGATCCGAGGCACTTATCATTCGAGTAAACGAAAAAAAAAAAAAAAATATAGCTATAAGAAATTAGTACCGACGATGTTCATGGAAATTTAATATTACAATTAATCTCCTACAGCATCTAAATTGCTCCTTAAATTTAATTAATATCGTAATAAACATAAATAGAAAATATTAAAGGTCTAATTGAAATTGTAATGTTCTTTGGCGAAACGTAAAAGCCGATATATACCCTTAATTGAGATATTACGATTATAATTGCATTCGGAAATGGATAAATAAATAATAATCATGCAAATTTTCCTTTAACACTTTCGTTATCTTCTTTCTTCTCTTTTTTTCCCCCTCTTTTCCTCTTGCCGTAAACTAAAAAAAAAAAGAAAAGAAAAAAGAAAAAAGAAAAAAGAAAAAACAAAAAAAAAAGAAAAGAAAAGGAAAAAGAAAAAACGAAAGAAACATCTTCGAAAATATCGATGATAATAAGTAGAGTTATATATGTATATCTCATATATAGTAACGTCGTCTTAAATTGGACACTCCATATTCGTTTCTGGATCGTGTAATAATAATCATCATCGGTCGATAACTTGAAAGGGAACGCGGAGTGAGAGAGCTCGATTTCATCCACTTTCGATGCATGAAATCGGTCGGGGCTGCCAATACGTTTTACTGCGGCCGAATAAAATAGCCAATCTCAGGGACGATTTGGTGGGAACGATTGTAGGTACATGCTTTTAAAGCTCAGCTTGGAATTTACGCTTTCCTTCGACTTCCCACGATTCTCTCTCTCTCTCTCTCTCTCTCTCTTTCTCGCTCTCTCTCTCTCTCTTTCTCGCTCTCTCTCTCTCTCTTTCTATCTTTCATGGCATATTCCTACTTCCCCAGTAGTACGAGTCGGAATTTAGCCCGACGAGGGTACCAAAGAGGACTGAGGCCAGTCCTAGAAACGTTGCCGATCGTTTTACGGTGCGACGTGATTGCAATCGCCATCACACTCGAGAGCACGAACTCTCTCTACTCTCTCTACTCGAGGGATGAGACGAGGCCTCTTCAACTCTCTGTCTCTATCTCTGTCTCTCTCTCTCTCTCTCTCTCTCTCTCTCTCTCTCTCTTCTATCTCCTTTCAACCTCCCACGAGTGTGCTTTCAAAGTCAAAAAGTCAGACTCTCCTGTTGGATACCTACCGCCTACCATCTTTCACCTTTAACATTCGCGTTATTTTTTTTCTAAAAAATTCGAAGAAGATCGACGGATGCATTGCAAATCTTGTTTAATACGCGTGATATTTTAAAGAGAAAGAAAACTCGTCTCGGTCTATCGTCTATTTCAAAGGGATCAGGAAAGTCTAAAAGTTTCGAAAAATATTATGTTAAATAGACGTCTGTATTTTTCTTTTCCTTTTCTTCTTTTTTTCTTATCTTTTTTTCTTGTTTTCTCTTTTTTTTTTTTTTTTTTTTTTTAAAGGTAAGACGTAACTACCGAATGTAAAAGTTCAAGGTTGAGAAGAACGAAAAAGAGAGAAAGAGAGAGAGAGAGAGAGAGAAAGAGAGAGAGAGAGAGAGAGAGAGAGAGAGAAAGAGAGAGAGAGAGAAAGAGAGAGAGAGAGAGAGAGAGAAGATTCTCAAGGAAAAATAGAAAGAAAAATCTTAAGAACTGTCTGGGTGACGTGGAGGGTTGAAAGGAAGCACGATGCTCTGAGCGAAACCATATCGAGTATCTCTTACCCCATTCCTGTCGGCTTCTTGCCACACCCCTCCCTTCTTCATCTCCCCTCCCTTCGTACCACAATAGTCTTCCCCGTCTCTAACCCATATAAGATCAATTTTCTTTCTTATGAATAGAGACAGCTATCTTTTCCGATCGCACAGCTCGCGTAAAATCGCATTACCCAAGCGTAATCGTATTTTTTCGTTTCTTTTCGTTGTAACTTTTCAAATTTATTGTATTTTCGGGCACGATTGCTTCGTTAGAAATCATTTTTATTTATTTATTTATTTTTTTTTTTTTTTTTTTTTTTTTTTTCTTACCAAAAATCGTCGAAATTAGAATAGTTATGCCGACAAGAACGATCGTTTACTTGTTTTGTCGCGATAAAAAAAAGAGAAGAAAAAAAGAAAGACCAAAAATAAATAAATAAATAAATAAATAAAAAATTCTTAACGAGGCGCAAACGTTCGTATGTTTTTGATTAAAACGGAACGATGCAATATTTTATTATTCTCGGGAATTTCCTGTTCTAGATAAAAAAAAAAAACTAAAAAAAAAAAAGAAAGAAAAATGAAAATAAAAATTTCGAAAAAAGAAAATAAAGAAATAAAAAATACACTCGTCCCGAAGGATTCAAATTGCTCCTTTTTTCCTTTTTTCTTTTTTTTCTTTTTTTTCATCTTTTTTTTTCCCCCTCAAATTCCTCATGCATCCGATTTCCAAACGTTCGATCGAATTTACACTTTCAATGCGTATACCACACGCGGAAATATTTGGTTTCGTCTTATTGCCGCGCACGGGAATATCTGGAGTAAGAAAGAAAGATAGATTGCTTTTTTTACGAAAGGGTTTTTCGGTTCTGGAATACGCAAGATAGCGTATCGTATTTGCTCTGCGTACAAATCGTGATATCTTTGAATGGGGTCAGCGTGTCTGTAACGATGGTCTATATCTCTTAAAATATCTCTCTTCGTTTCTTTATTTCCAAAAACAATTTGCGAAACTAAGCGCAACAACTCTTTCGTTTCGCTCTTCTTTTTTTTTCTTTGCCTCTTTTTTTGTCTTTTTTTGTTTTTTGTTTCTTTTTTTTTTTTTGTTTTTTCGTTTTTTCTTTTCCTCAACATCCCTTCCGAGAGAATATAAAAGTAAGCTGAAAAATTGATAGGACTTTCAAGAGAATGAAAAAGTTCGAAGGGTAGTCGACTATAAACGGAACAAGTTTTGTGCATCAACCTGCAAGAAGTATGTTTGTTTGTTTGTATGTGTGGCGTGTATGCGCCCGGGTGTATGTCATAAACGCGGATTCCAATGGTTTTTCGTGCTAGCAACGTAGAAAATGCGTTGCCAAGCGTCAGGTCAATTTTCTCGATAGTGAGATGCCGATAAGAAACGCCTTTACCGATTCGCGATACGTATTGTAGTTTAAAAAGCGAGCAAAACCAAGATCAAGCATAGGGACGAGAGGAAAAGCTTCGACGTATATATATATAATATATATATATATATATATATATATATATATATATACATATATATATATATATATATCCTATATACGAAAGATCGTGCCAGCCAAACCTCCTTTTACACAAGAGGCAAATATTATAAATACAAGTAAGATAAGAAAATACAAGCAAAAGGAACGAAAAGAAAAGAAAAGAAAAGAAAAGAAAAGAAAAGAAAAGAAAAGAAACGAAACGGAAAAAAAAGAAAAGAAAAGAAACGAAACGAAACGAAAAGAGAAGAAAAGAAATAAGAACGAATTCTTTCACGGACATACGAACGAATTACTCCGATGGAAATCGATTATTACATTGCTAGTGGGTGGGAGGGGAGGGTAGGATAGGGGGGAGGGGGTGACGCTGTGACTTGGATTTATATAACCAACCCCCGGAAAAGTTTTCTTTTCTTTTCATTTTCTTGTGTGTTTCTCTTTTTCTTTTTTTTTTTTTTTTCTTATTTTCTTCTTCTTTTTCCTTTTTTTTCTTTTTCTTTTTTTTCCATACGACGGCGCTACAACGACGATGACAATGGGACGGCGACGATCAAGTATGAGTGTACTTTTTACGTCAGGAGCCAACAAATCTCTTCCGCGCCGTTAAATGCTCACCGTAAGTTGGATGAAATTAAGTTCGGATTTAATTTAATTAGAACGGGCGCGAACGCGATGGAACGAAGAGAGAGAGAGAGAGAGAGAGAGAGAGAGAGAGAGAGAGAGAGAGGTGAGGAGAGGCTAGCTAGAGGATGAGAGAAAACCTTCTACAAATTTTTCTCACTTCACCCTGTCGAAGCTGCTGCCGCTACTCTACTCTACTACTACTACCATCACTACTCATACTACTACTACTATTACTACTACTACTACTACTACTGCTACCTCCTACTGTCCCCCGAACACTGTCTTTCTCGCCTTTTCGTTGTCCACGCGCAAAGAGAGAAAGAAAGAGAGAGAGAGGGGGGGGTGGAGAGGGAGGGAGGGAGGGAGGGAGAGAGAGAGAGAGGAGCACGTCCAACTTCAGAATATTGGATTCTCGTCGTCTCCTCTTTCTAACACCCTACCCCTATCGTCCTCCTGTCGCGCGTTCCTTTCCCACTCTACTTGGGTTCCTTAATCAAACGGAAATTACTCGAGCGAAGTTGTCTCCGGATACTCGAGGCACCGACGACGAGAGAGGACTCGCGAACCGCTCCGAGAAAAAGTTTAAATCGGAATGCGCTAAATCGAATCACGTTCGGCGGCAAAGTGCGTTGCTTGTTCTCTGACCCGGTCGACCTTCCTCTCCTTCTTTTATATCCCTCACCTTCTCCTTCTCCTCCCACTCTCCACCCCGCCCCACCCCTCCTCACTCTCTCTCTCTCTCTCTCTCTCTCTCTTTCTCCCCATCAACAGACCAATGCTAACCTATCGTCATGGTTTAGAGAGAAACGGCACGAGCATAGACTCTCGACAGTCTTCGAAGCGTTCATCTGAAAACTGCAGGCTATTCGAAAGTGTACTCTTAACGAAAATAAATCGATTGTCACTACGATTCTAATTTTTCTTCGAAGGTTTCGTAGCGAAGAGAATTCCTCGAAACGAATAATGCGAAATAAATGAAATTTATCTACCATATCTATAATAATTTTTACGATCGATTATGTCGTACGTACGTACGATTATATTGAATTTGGATGATTTGTTTTTATATTCTTTTTTCTTTTGCTTTTTTTTTTCGTTTTCTTTCTTGTTTTTTTTTTGTTCGATTTTTTTTTTTTTTTCTTGCCAAAACGAACGAACGATCGAATTCTATTATTCTCTGTCGTAGTTGTTCTTTCGGCAAAAGGAAAAAAAAATTATCAACGAAATAATCGAAAATAAGGTATAAAGAGCGAATCGTTCGATGTCTCTGTTATTCGAGCTCGTTTTAGCTAAAATTTTTCTATTATCTTCGATCTATTATCTACTATCTCCGATTATTTATTTTGATGACACAAGAACTGACAGTAAAGACGTTGTGTTCAGCCACGTGTAAACGACGTCCACATTTTTTTTCTCAAGGTGTCGTCGTTTTTATTCAACGCATGACAAATGCTTCTTATCGTACACTTATATCATATTTTCACCAAAAAATAAAATATATATATATATATATATATATATATATATATATATATATATATGTATATAAAATGACCAAAAAGTATGGGATCAAACTTATATTACGTATTACTGAGGTCAAATGGATGAAAAAAATTTATATAAATTTATATTAAAAAATGCTCTATTGAAAAGATATATGCTTTTAATGATATTTATGATTTATTTCCATTCGTCGAATCAGCAATTGCTGAACTCTTTCTTTTTTCTTTTTTTTTCTCCTCTAGACTTCTATTTACGGGCTGCCGTTCAAAAAAAAGTTGGGTTTATAAAAATACAGATAAAAAACGGAAAATGAAATTTGGGAATATGCTCGAAATACATTTACTATTATTCCCAATACTGTTGGAATATTAGAAAGTATTCGGTGATCACTAATTCGACGAATAGAAGTCTGCACTTTTCTAGTGGAAAGGAATTTTCTTATAAATGTCACAATAAATCATAAATATCTTTAAAAGCATATATCTTTTCAATGAAGCATTTTCGGACATAAATTTATACGTACTTTTTTTCGATTTCAGTATATATATAATAAATCAATATATATATATATATATATATAAATTTTATTTCCGTCCTTTATACGAGAATCGCATCCTTGAATTTTTACAAAATTTACTTCAATTGAAGAGACCAACGTCATCAGTCAAATATGATTTCTCCTTTCTCTCTTTCAAGCGATCTCGCAGATCTCGTTAAAAAAAAAAAAGAAAAGAAAAGAAAAAATATACTACATCGTCTCGAAAGTAGGACGTGCCTATGAGAGGTAGTTGAGGAAAAAAAAGAAAAAGATAAAGAAAAAAAAATATAAAAAGAGGAAGGGCTTATTTCAAACACACCGAAAACGCGGAAAAAAAGGGCGAAAAAGTTTACAAGTTCTCACGAAAGTTTGACACTCTCCCAACCTCCCCCTACGTCAGGAGGACTCCTCTCTCTCTCTCTCTCTCTCTCTCTCTCTCTCTCTCTCTCTTTCCTTTTCCATCTTTTGCCTAGCAAATATATGATGCACGAAGCGTTACACAGCTCTTATTATGCGCCTTTACGTAAGCATCAAAGTAACTTTCATTTTTTCTCTTCTCCCCTCCTCTTTACCACCACCATCACCTAACTTATCCTCTTCTCATTCGTACATTTTGAAAAGATAGAGAGGGAGAGAGAGAGAGAGAAAAAAAACACGCTCTCGCTCCTGGGACAAATAATAATTTCGTATCTCGCGGATGAATCTACCTAACTCCTTCAGAAGATCCATCTCTCGACGACATTTTCCTTAGAGCAATGAGAAGTATCTACTGGTATATGAAGAAGTTATTCCAAGAGACGATGTTTAAGTGTTTCGCGCGATGAACGTCATTTGCTAGCTACCTCTTTCGGATTTTTATTTCTCCTGAATTCTAAGAAAGAAAGAAAGAAAAGGAAAAAAAAAAACAACCGTGGATAAGGAGCGACGATAAGAACGATAAGGTATAAAAAAAAAAGAAGAAGAAGAAGAAGAAGTTGTTTCGATGTATTTTGCATAGAGAAGAGAGAGGGGAGGGAGGGAAAAACACATACACGTATCTGAACTTATACACCTAGACGATTATTATTATTATTATTATTATCATTATTATTATTATTATTATTATTATTATTATTATTATTATTATATAGACGTAAGAGAGAAAATGCACCCTCGAGAAGATCGCTATCGTCGGTTTTAAGCATAGAAAAAAAAAGACGAAAGAAAAAAAAGAGGGAGAGAGAGAGAGAGAGAGAGAGGATAAAGACGACGACTTACGTACTTTCGTTGAAGAAGACGTTATTATCTGATGGAAGATGGGGGCGGGGGTGTGGAAGGGGAAAGGAATAGGAGAAGCACTGTATGTTATAAACGATATAATATGCGACTGTATCCTGCGCGCGCGCGCGCACTCTCTTTATCATACTATGGATGCATTGAAAACGTTGCGTGGTCTTTTTGTCGTTGCACCTAGATGCGTGCATCGTAACGGACACAAGGACGTTCTCACACCTGATGCCCCCGTTCTTATTCTATGAGCGTAATATACATATTACGTATCTCGATGACATGCACCAGCAAAATTTCCTACTTTTACGCGAACTCGATTTATTTCTACGACGAGACGATGTTTAGTATAAAGACGATGTTTAGGTATGAAGTTGTAACGGGGATCAATATAGATATTTCGCGAGGTGAGATCGTGACGCAACTTTAGATATATAAGAACAATGATATATAAAATTTGAGGCATGAACTATGACGTATAAAATTTGAGGTATAAACGATGGTGTATACAATTTGAGGTATGTATGAACAACGGCTTATAAAATTTGAGATATGAACAACGGCGTATAAAATTTGAGGTATGTATTAATGGCGTATAAAATATGAGGTATGAACAACGGCGTATAAAATTTGAGATATGAAGAACGGTTTATACAATTTGACGTTTGAACAATGGCGTATAAAATTTGAGATATGAACAACGGCGTATAAAATTTGAAGTATGAACAATGGCTTATAAAATTTGAGATATGAACAACAGTGTATAAAATTTGAGATATGAACAACGGAGTATAAAATTTGAGATACGTATGAACAACGGTTTATAAAATTTAAGATATGAACAATGGCGTATAAAATTTGAGGTATGTATGAACAACGGTTTATAAAATTTGAGACAGCTAAGAATCGAAACGTTTGATTAATCTAATCGTCCGTAAATGGGCAGCGATGTTAGTGAAAGTTCCTTAACAAATTGGTACTACTAAATGTACTATGGGAGTAAAAATAATAATGAGAATGATAATAATATTAATAATAATAATAATAATAATAATAATAATAATAATAATAATAATAATAATAATAGTAAAAATGAAGGCTAATAGAAATCTTTCGAGTGTTTATCTATAAAAAAAAAATAAAAAAATAAAAAAATAAAATAAAATAAAATAAATAAAAAACAAGAAAAAACTATGAGATCGTAACTAAAATAATAATTATATAAATATTAATAATAGTAATAATGTAAATTAAAAAACAAACAGATATAGAAAGATCCATAGTTCTGTATATAGATCTCATTGCGCCGAGATATATGAACCTGCTTATCAAGAAGGAGATACTTATATAAGACACGTTAGAATGAAGAAGCAGAAAGAGAGAGAGAGAGAGAGAGAGAGAGAGAGAGAGAATTTGGAATAGCCGAGAATCTCTCGAGACGATCTCATCCCATCGTGTGAAATCTTTCGGTATGACGCGTGATACGAGAGAGAGAGAGAGAGAAAGAGAGAGAAGGAGAGAGAGAGAGAGAATGACGAGGAGAAATGCGGGACAAGGTGATTTGGATTTAATTAAGTCTGCCATAGGCAATTTGGCAAGACGCTTCGGTCCGCATTATAGAAGCTTCGGTTAATCGGATGAAGTCTACGGGTGGCGTGCTTCTATAAAGACGAAGGAGAAAACCGTGTTGAACATGCTGATATAGCATCAAATGAAAACACCTGAAGAATATTTTATTTACCAAGAAGTATATTATCAGAGAATAAATAAAATACTTGATAACGATATATGAAAATCTTTTGGTAATATGCTCATGCATATTAAACAACGATCGTTCATTGCTCGTGTGTTTATTACACTTTCATTACGTTTGTTCATATTAAACATAGTAATTATTTCTATACAAGTATTTTCATGTATTCCAAATGATTCCTGCAAATGTTCCTAAATCATTTTATTAATGTTCCACCTGTATTGGAACAGAGTAATGGACGATATCAATGATGATCGGTGATGGAAATGTTTTGGGATCGTAAGTTTCAAAGGTGCAATGAAAAGATACGGAGATATGGAAAGATCTCTCACTCTCTCTCTTTCTCTCTCTCTCTCTCTCTCTCTCTTTATCTTCCTCACTACTTATTCGACACCAGCAGCTGTAACAACAGCAACAGCAACAGCAGCATCACCAGTAGCAGCACACGGGTACCTAAACGCGAGTATTTGACTTTCAAATGGCAGCCGAGTGGTGGTGATGGTGGTGTTGGTGGAGGTGGTGGTGGTGGTGGGTCGGCAGAAGGGCAACCAGGCAGGAACGACGTCGGCTGCGGTCCTTTATAACCGAGCGTTTTGGCCGTTTCGAGAAGTGAGTGAGTGAACGAGAAAGAGAAAGAGAAAGGGAAAGGGAAAGAGAAGGTGAAAGAGAAAGAGAGGAGATACAGACAGAAGGAAGAAGAAAGAGGGGAGGACAAAAAGAGAGAGAGAGAGAGAGAGAGCAATTGCGCTCAGGCTGACGAATAGCCATGCTTGCTTCGGACTAAAACGATAACTCGATTCACCGTGCCAAGCTACGGCATGGAGGATTGTTCGTTGATGCGGAAAAACCGTCGGTGTCTTCGTTAAACGCTCGCTAACCTCGACCGACCAACCACCCACCAACCAACCACCCACTCACTCCCTACCCTCCCTTTCCCTCCCCACACCACCGCCTGCTTCTCCAGGCAGTGTCGAGGGTAATCGAGTTGGCGTTACGAGAGAAACAGGAGAGGAGAGGATTGGCTGCCTGGCTTGTTTAAAAAGGCGGATTATGGCGAGCTCGAGAATGGGATTGGGTATTTTAGATCGGTAAGATAAAGTGAAGGCTAGTTTGTACAGAGGTGTGTCGGCGGCTCACCCCCTTCACCGTTCTCCTTTTTAATGCAATAGTTTCAAATATAACTCTGCTATTCTTCGGAAGCAAAGTTATATTCTGCGGAATGGTATAAAAATGTTGGAAATGGTATTTACACCATTAAAATATATTTTGTTATAGGACGTGTATAGTTTGTTTTCTTTTTTTCTTCTTTCGTCTTTTGTTGTTTTTTTTCTGTTTTTTTTTTCTTTTTTTTTTTTTTTTTTTTTTATAAAACCCGAAATCAATCATTCGTCAAGCGTATTTGATTTTTCTCAAATCCGATAGAAAAAGCCAATTCTTTCACGAAATAATTCTTCTTCTAATACTTTTTCTTTTCGACGAAGGACAGAAAAATAATGCACGGCCATTGAAATTTTCTTTAACTAAAAATAAACGTGCATGAATACGTCCTATAAATAAAATTAGTCCTTCATAGAGTTATATATTTTAAATTGTTATATAGAAACGTCTCGATTATCTTAATTCGCGTCTTATTATTAAAACGTCCAACGAGGAGACGAAATTAATAGGGTGACAGTTTAGCTATCGAGAGGATTAAATTACGGGCTTCTATCTCGAGAATATTCTATGGGGATTTAATGGATATTCTGGATATCGAAGCGTCAACATAAATTATGTATACTTTGGACCGACAATGGGACAATCATTGGAAAATTCTCGATAAAATCTATGACCCTTTGATTAAAACGATTGCAGAGGAAGAGAGCTCTTTATGAGATTTCGTTCCTTATAATTTTTCTTTTTCAAAAGGGACGACAAATATTTAAAAACATTTTAAAAATGATTGCGCAATGATCGATAAAGAAAATAAAGAAAGAAAGAGAGATAAAGGGAGAGAGAGTGAGAGTGTGTGAAAGAGAGAGAAAGAGAGAGAGAGAGAGAGAGAGAGAGAGAGAGAGAGAGAGAAAGAGAGAATGATGGAGTGACTTGTTTAATAAATAAAAAGGAGATTACCTCACACGGATCATCTAGTCATCTCACCGAACGTGAATTCGATTAAACGAGCTAGCGTGCATGTGAGCGCGCGCGCGCAAAGCCATGGCGCCTTTTTAATTTTGCGACCGAACGAACGGCGATAATGTAATTAGCTATACGCGAGAATCTGTTTATCGCGAGCTAACAATGCACCCGGGCCCCGTGTCGTATAAATTACAATAAAGCGAGAGCATGATTTTCCACGTGGAATATGTTCTCTGATAGGCGTTACGGCACTTCATTAATGGAAGCTTCGACGTACTGTGTTACCGCGGCCAATGGAAAAGTTGCACCGCGATATTACGTACAAAGAGAGAGAAAAAGAGAGAGATAGAGATAGAGATAGAGATAGAGATAGAGATAGAGATAGAGAGAGAGAGAGAGAGAGAGAGAGAGAGAGAGAGAGAATAACATGAAAGAAAAATCGATGGTACGTTTCGTGATAATGTAAGAGAATAGAAAAAGCATATAAACGTGCGTTCGGTTTGTTTTTCTTTCTTTCTTTCTTTTTTCTTTTTTTTTCCTTTTTTTTTCTTTTTTTTTCCTTTTTTTTCTTTTTTTTTTTTTTTTTTCTTCCTCCATAGCAACTATCATCGGTGAAAATAATTTGCGATGGAAAATGCAATTGTCGAAATCCGTGGATTCTCCTTACGACCAATGGGAAAAGGAAGCAAGTAAAATTATAAAGGCTATCGTTAGTTTATAGAGACAAGTAAGAGGAGATCGTTGAAAAGGAAGAAATGCGGAAACTTCTAATTTGGACCGAAGAACATCAGGAAAATTGAATCGCGTATAAATATTTTTTCCCCTCTTTTCTTTTCTATTTTTTTGTATTTCTTTTCTTTTTTCTTTTCTTTCTCTTTCCTCGAATAGAGTTCACGATCGGTGAAGAACGGAGGAACGAGAGAGAGAGAGAGAGAGAGAGAGAGAGAGAGAGAAAGAGAGAAAGAGATAGAAGAACGGAAAGCAATGGAGAAGGATGCGTCTCGCTTTCGACGACTATTTTCAATTATCTCGCGCGTTCGTCCGTGCGACTTAACGAAGCGACAAGAAAATTCTTTCTCCGTCGACTATTTCGCGTATTAACGCGTAATGATAGAAACTGTAAGAGAGAGAGAGAGAGAGAGAGAGAGAGAGAGAGAGAGAGAGAGAGAGAGAGAAAGAGAGAGAGAGAGAGAGAAAAGAGATTCGAATGCGATGTCCTTGCAATTTTTATTATCGAAAGACATTATCGAAGAGCGCGCGAAATCATTGGAAGATAGAGAAAGAGAGAGAGAGAGAGAGAGAGAGAGAGAGAGAGAGAGAGAATGAGAGTAGGACTTATTGTTACGATACTATTACGTTGAAAGCTCATGATTATTATTTGGTCCTCTTTGATCTTCTCGTATCTGTTATATCAACTTTTTAAATATCTAATAACTACGAATGCGGAAAACTATTTTTCTCCGACGACGAAACTTAACGAATAATAACGCGAAACGAATTTTAATATTCATGACGACTCATTAGCAACAGAACCGCGACTCGACCGAGGCCATTCGTTCGTTACGTCAGATGCAGATTGATACACGTTAAATTTTCGATCGATCGAATAACCATTACGCGCGATTAGTGCGGCATTCCTATAACAGATGCGATTAATCTGTCGAGCAACTATTAATCCATTAGCATGCCTACCTAGCATCAAAAGATTGAAATTGTTTTAGTTACATAGGTGACATATATTCCCTCGTAACAAATCGAAGTTTACAAAAAAAATTTCGCTAAGTAATTTTTCCCAGCTTTCAGATTAACCCTTGGTTGTGCACTTAGAATGAATAGAATATCCCAGACCAATTTTGAGCACAAATTAAAACAAGTAAATGTTTGTAAATGGGACTTGTACCTTCATTTATCTATAATTATCTGATATATGTATCTTTATATGTCAATTGTCAGAATAATTCACATTGTCTCAGTCGCTGAGTTGTGATCGAGTAAAGTTGAAGTTTGTAAAATCTGAACTGTTTCACATCACGTATGCGCAGTAAATTATTTTTGCATTAATTTTTGATTATCTATTATTGAAAATTTTTAATCCATTCATACTCCAAATAATGTGATTATATATAAAAATATGATAGAAATTATTTTCTAACTTTATGTCTCGTTCGTACACAAAATTAAATGCAATCAATGAGAATAAAAAACCAGCTATTATACGTTACTATAATGTAATCGATTCTTTAGATCACTTATGTCATTTATTCACGATTAATAGAAAAACTAATCGTTGATCTATAAGAATTTTCTTTGGGATGTTGGATACGGCTGCTACAAATACAAAGAGTTATTATTGAAATGTAAAAATGTAAAAATGTTAATATAAATGTTTACAGTCTCTTCGCGATATTGTATAAAAGAATTCTATAAACATCTTTGTAAGGATTATTTACTAGTGCTTTCCAAGATGTCATTCCTTCGAAATGATTTAAAATTAGATATTAAAACTATACTCGGATTTGATGCTGACCAAAATGCAAATGAATTCTCTGAGGTTATAGTATATAAAAAGTAATGATGATGAATAATTTGTCCATATTCAAAAGACAAGAAAACTAAAATTGTATGTCCCTCATGTAAACGCTCAATTTGCGATAAACAATGCATTACGTCACGAGTAAACATTGAATTATTTTTTTTTATTGTAATTTTGTACTTTCATAACTCTTTGTAGATATAAGAATTTGTATGTATGGATATTTCAATGAAATGAATGGAAAAAAAAACAAAACAAAACAAAAAATACTAGGATTGACGGAACAATTAAATACTTCTTCCTTCTCGAAATAAACTAGGTTTGTATTACAAAATAACTATACTTTTTGCAACGGCCATTTGAGTACTTATTCTTTTTTCTCGGAGAGATTCGTTTCAAGATGATTATGCCGCTAAATTTTTTATCGAAATATTGAAAATATTAAAAAAAATATTTCGGATTTTTAACGGAAATAAGTCAATTTTTGCGCATTGCATGATTCATGAATTTTTTTTTTTTTTTTTTTTATAATGTCAAAATAAAAAAGTACATTTGCATTTGCCATTGATTATTATTTTCGAGGTTTCAAAAAATATAATAATATTTTGTTGGAGTAAAAATTATTCATTCTGTATGTAAATGACAGCTATTCAAAGTGTTCCTCGGTTGTAGCGCACGTCCAAGTGCTCAATTAGAAATTATTTTGAAGTGTTCATAACTAAAAATTATTTTGACCTGTTTACAACTAGAGTTAAAAGGAGTTTGTTAAAAAAATATCTATCGTGTTGTTGCTGCGCGTGCGTTCCTAGGATTTTCGTTTCAAAGAGAGTTTAAAAATTGGTTAATTTGCTCTCTCTCTCTCTCTCTCTCTCTCTCTCTCTCTATCTCTCTCCTTGTTTCTATCTCTCTCTCGCTTTTTTTCGAGTATCTTTTGAGAGAAAGCAATACTTCGTGACGAGTATCTTAGCGATAGTTCAAAAACCAGGCATCTTTATTCCAATCGAGTGCACATGAAAGCGTATATACGAGGAACACGAACGTATCGACGAACAGAATAATATTCCTTCAAAGCGACATTATTTCCTTTTGTATAGACATTTAAACGTTTATCAGATAAAAATTAATAATCATTTGTTAGTTTTAATAAGATCCTTTCGATTATTAATCAATGAACTTGAAGCAATTCGGTACCTTAGAAAATTTAACTCTCACTTATAATCATTATTTTATTTATTTTATTATCCGCGAAATAAAATTTTAACTTTCCCATTAACTAAAAGTATGCTCTCTTGGTATAGCGTGAAAGAGCTAAGCAAAATTCCAAAGTAAAGTGAAAATAGTTTTTACTCGTCTATTGGATTAAAACCGACAAAGTGTCGTCTAACTTATTTTGTTTAAAAGTTTCATTTAATTATAATATTGCCTTGTACATATATATATATATATATATATATATATATTAGGTGGACCGGAAAGTAATGTCGTTTCTGCGCATGTCGATATTCGATTGTTAAAAATTGTTAAAAATTGTTAAAAATGTATTCGTTTGAATTTCAATTTAAGAAAGCGACATTACTTTCCGGTCCCCCTAATATTATCCATCATTTATTCGATCCAAGAATCAAGAATAATTTTTTTCAAATGATTATTTAAAAAATTGACACTGTTTAACGTGTTTCGGTCTATTTATTTACTACGATGAATCATATAGTTTAATTTTATACGTACGATTATCCGGTACGATCAAAATCTCGAACACTTGGTTCTCATTCAACATACCGATCCAACAACGCCTTTGGATTATGATTATGTTCTAAGAACTAAACCGACGATCATTGCCAAAGACTTCTTAGTGTTTTATGATACATCTCACCTCTCCCCCCGCTTCCCCCAATACACACAGCCAACCCCCTCTCTATTTCCCCTTGAACGCGATAGCGTTAGCTTGTACATTAATTATCGAAGCTCAACGTTGGTAAATACAATGACAATGTCATAAAGACGATAACGTGCTTCGTTAATGTGCCATCAAAAGGATTTAAATAACTGTACTCTTGCTTCGATCGAATGAACTCTGTCCGCTCTCTCTCTCTCTCTCTTTCTCTCTCTCTCTCTCTCTTTCTCTCTCTCTTTCTCTCTCTCTTTCTCTCTCTCTCTCTCGAACAGGAACTTTATTACTCGTTTAAGAGTAGTAACGGATAACGAGAACGTGTACACCGATAAGCACGCGAAAGCAATTAGAATTGCAATTATAGCGTAGCGAAGGAGACGAAAACACGCTTGGCTAAGAAAGTCACACGACTGTTACTCTAACGCTACCATCGCAAAATTAATTAGAGAAGAATGAGTAACAAAGAAGGAAGAGGAGGAGGAGGAGGAGGAAGAGGAGGAGGAGGAGGAAGAGGAGGAGGAGGAGGAAGAGGAGGAGGAGGAGGAGGAGGAACTAGTGAAAAAAAGATCACGAATGTTGTCTTGCGTTCATCGAGGAAAAGATCTAATGAAAATGAAAGGAAGGAAGAGAAATAAAGAGAAAGAGAGAGAGAGAGAGAGAGAGAGAGAGAGAGAGAGAGAGAGAGAGATAGAAAGAGAGAAAAAAATGTCTTCTTTCTGAGAAAATGTTAGTTACGTATAAATATATAATAATAATAATAATAATAATAATAATAATAATAATAATAATAATAATAATAATAATGATAATGATAATAATAATAATAATAATAATAATAATAATAATAGTAATAGTAATAGTAATAGTGATAGTAATAGTAAAACATGAAAATATATGTACGTAAGTTTCTTATTCTCTGTATTTGTGTTGGTGCGCATCAACTCGGAAAAAACCTGATATTATTCTTCATTTCCTGCCAACTATGAAATCGTAGAAAATTAAAATGACTTGTTTTGTTATGTCATGTTTGTGTATATATATATATATATATGTGTGTGTGTGTGTGTATATATATATGTGTGTGCATGAGAGAGAGAGAATGAGGAGAAAGAAAGAAAATTCATCTAAACTGCTGCTTCCGGAAAAGTGGAATTTTATATTCGCTTGCTGAGAAAAGGAAATAGAAAGAGAGAGGGAGAAAGAGAATGAGGATGATGGTTAGTGAGAAAGAAAGAGAGAGCGAGAGAGAAAAAGAGAACTGACGAGAGACTTTGACGTAAAACGTTTGAAAATTCGCGAAGGCAAAATAACCGGAACCGAGGTTACGTGCCTTCAGTACAAATAGACAGACACGCGTTCTAATCTTAACGGCGAAAACAAGCCAGTCTCGTTTCGCTCTTTTCCATTTATTTTATAATACCGAAGTAAGGTCTTACATCCGCGGTTTATTTTTGTTGTTCCTTTTTCTTTTTTATTTTCTTTTTTCTTTTTTTTTTCTTTCTCTTTTTCTTATTTTCTTTTTTCTCT
>NC_060974.1:1779002-1784002 GCF_910589235.1 Vespa crabro
TCGGCGAGACGACGAGCAAAGTTTTCGGCCTCCGCATCTACAGTACGCGGTTTCAATTCGATAATTAAATTAACATGACCATGGAATAACGTGCGTGTGCAATACGCTGCCGCGTTGCCAGCCAAACGGGACCACAACTAGATATTCATTCCATTAGATATCTTTTTTATTTTTTACCTTCCTTCCCTTCCTCCTTCCCTTCCTCCTTCCTTCCTTCCTTCCTTTTCCTCGTTTCTTTCTTTCTTTTTTTTTCTCTTTAACGCGCGAACACCATCATTACAACATTATTGTTATATCGTTTAACAAAATTAGGCAATTTTAAAATGCAATTTAATAATCGATATAAGTACTGCTTGGTTGCACAAAAAAAAAAAAAAAAGAAAAAAAAAGAGAAGAAAAAATCAAAAATGGAAGAAAGAAAAAAAGAAAAAAAGAAAAAAAAAAGAGAAAGAAAGGAACAATAGAAATAGCCACGTCTCGCGCTCGTAATATTCACTTTCGATCGTTGCGATATTAAGTAATCGAGAATAATGATTATAAAACGATCCACGAAGAATAGTTTCGGATGGGTGGTAAAGAGTCGTTCGAAACAAATCAGAAAACAATTTTGTGGAATTACAACAGAGTTAATGGGAACCGATTTTAGAACCGAGGAGATGGGGGAGGAAGAGGAGGAGGAGGGGGAGGGGGGAGGAGGAGGAGGAGGAGGGGGAGGAGGACGGGAGAAAAACATACTACGTCGCTTTCATTAACGAACTCGTTTAAACAAATTCATGCTTGTCATTCGCGCTAGCGCCGAGAAACGTTATGAATTGCAAGATCATGGAAGGGATAAAATTTTCTCTCTCTCTCTCTCTCTCTCTCCCTCTATCTCTCTCTCTCTCTTTCTCTCTCCCTCTCTCTCTCTCTCTCTCTCTCTCTCTCTCTCTATTTTTCTCTTTTCCTCGCGAAGAAAGATGTCGTTGTAAATACGATGCATTAAGCAACACGCGGAATAAATTACTGACATTCCAGAATATGAAAGAGAGAGAGAGAGAGAGAGAGAGAGAGAGAGAGAGAGAGAGAAAGAGATAAAACTAATGCAAATATACGGAACGTTTTGTGGAACAGCTGCGAATTCATTATATCCTCTGTGGGCTCTTTTACTAGCATCAGATTAGTAGCGTTTCGAGAGGGTCTGCTGAAGCAGCGTCGGTTAGTCGGTTAAATTACGATGTAAATGGAAATAACTCTGATTAATCATAAGCGTGAAAGAGAGAAAGAGAGTATGTGTATGTATATGTGTGTTTGTATGTGTATGAGAGAGAAAGAGAGAGAGAGAGAGAGAGAGAGAGAGAGAGAGAGAGAGAGAGAGAGAGAGAGATAGTTATAAAATATATTTCATGGACGATTACATTGGTAATCGATTCTAAAAAGCATTTAAACAACTGAAACGATCCCGTCGACATTTGGATCTCTCGCGTTATCGATCGATCGATCGATCAATAACGAACAGGAGATTCAAATTCTCCATATCGTTTCAAGAAATTGCGTTCAATGAATAGTCGGCTTTTCTCACCGAAGTAAATCGTAAATGGCGACGTCGTTTCAACCGGATTGCTTCAAGATCTTGTTAATTTCGTATTCGTTTCTCGCTTTCTTCTCTCTCTCTCTCTCTCTCTCTCTCTCTCTCTTACTCTCATTTCTATCTTTTCTCCTTACATAGGAAATTACATTTCTTCTTCGCAATGAACCAGGAGAGATTTCACGATTTTTACCCTGGCGTTAAGTTACACAGATCACGTAGGGCTCTCTCTGTCTGTCTGTCTCTCTCTCTCTCTCTCTCTCTCTCTCTCTCTCTCTCTCTCTCTCTCTCTCTCTCTCTTTCTTTCTTCGTCTATCTCTTTTTACGTTAACCCTAATAATTCTGCGATCCTGCAGGTGTCATCGACATTCGCGATTTACATTCAAATGCAAAGTCACTGCGTCGACTGAAATGAGAAGGGTAAGGACGATACCTAATTGCCATTCCTTGTTTCTACCGTCATTGCCATTGTGTCGAGTTGAAGACAGAGAAAGAGAATGAGAATGAGAATGAAAAAGAGAGAGAGAGACAGAGAGAAAAGTGGAAAAAAAAAGAAAAAAGAAAGAAGTAGAGTTACAAGAGGAGGAGGAGGAGGAGGAGAGAAAGTATCGTGATCAGTCACACGCTGGTAGGTAATGTAAAAGAAAAAAGGAAAAGAGAGAGAGAGAGAGAGGGAGAGAGAGAGAGAGAGAGAGAGAGAGAGAGAGAGAGAGAGAAAGACAAGGAAACGAATCTCTGAGAGAAAATTCTCGTGGGATCTACGTAATTTGGCCAGGGTACATGTTCTACTGGGTGTCTTCTAATTTACGCGCACGACCATTCTCCTGGACATCCTTGGGTTCCTTGAGAAATATCTAATAGGGCCGAGAGTACAATGGGAGAGTACACATTTCGTTCGGACAAATGAAACGAGCTTAAAGTTGTACCATAGAAGACAAATGTTATTTCAATAATAATATTATCTATATTAAATATTATAATATTTGATATGTATCACATAATGCGTGAATTTAAATGCCTAAACGCTGGAACGATGCCCACCACGTATTTATTACATTTATACCTTATATACCGTAGTATGACGAGTCTCGTAGAGAGGAGAGGAAGAGATTGTGAAGGAGGAAAGGGGAAGGAGGGGTATCGTAACTTTAAACCTGTTGCAGGCCAGAAAAGAGAATTCAAACGGCTTATCGACACGATAAGCCATCGACGAAAGACTTCCCTTTACCCGTCTATTTCGAAGAATTCCGTGGATAAGTCCGATAAAAAAAAAAAAGGAAGAAAAAGAAAGAAAAAGAAAAAAAAGAAAAAAAGGAAAGAAGAGAAAAGAAAAACCGGATAAATAGAAAGAAAGAAAGAAAGGAAGGAAGGAAGGAAGGAAGGAAGGATGGAAAAAAAAAAGAAGGAATACTCCTTGAAGCCCATTGAACCGTTTTGAACGGAAAAAAAGGTCTCTCTTGGTGTATCCTTTCTCATTTCTATTTCTTTTTCTTATTTTCTAAGTTCTTTCGTACGTAATAGTAGCAGCAAGAAGGAAGGAAGGAAGGAAGAAGGTTAGTTTGACGCGAAAAGCTCCGTTCAGAAAAAAAGACATTGCAAGGTAGTATGGTATAGTTCCGTGGGAGTTCATACGACGAGGTGAAACGAGTGAAATGGTCCTGGAAGGTTAGGGATATAAATTCGCGTAATTTCCCACGATGGGTTATCCCACGTATAGATGTAGTAGTCCTCTCGCTCGGGTTCGTAAGGTAGGTTCGGCGGCATGAGAGCATGTACGGGCACGTGTCCTATATAAAGGACACATTTACCAAGAAAAGTCACACACGGATATATATATATATATATATATATATATATATATATATATATATATATAGAGAGAGAGAGAGAGAGAGAGAGAGAGAGAGAGCAAGCGAGCATACCACAGTGACAATTACCCCATGGCAGCTCCTACTCCTTCTATCTCGGCTACCCCACGTCGCTTCTATCTCATACATTAAAGATGTCGCCAGTTTCCTGACAATACCTGCCAAGATTGCGTCATATGTTACCCGATGCTGGCAACGGCAGCCCGTCGTCGTTCCTCCTAGGGAGATGGTCGCACCCCCGAAAGTGGGTGCTCGTCGCTCGTGGGAGGCTCGGAGGAATGGATATCTTCGAAGCAGCTCTCGCTGTTGGTGGTGATGTTGGAGATGAAAGTGGAGATGGAAGTGGTGGTGCCGCTGCTGCTGCCACTGCTGCTGGTGCTGCTGCTGGTGGTGGTGATGGTGGTGGTGGTGGTGGTGCTGCTGCTGCTGCTACTACTGGATGCTTGCTCTCGCAGCTTGCCGTCAGCTTCGAGGACGATTTGAATTTTGCATTAAACATCAATGCGTATATTCCGCGTGTTTGGGCTTCGCAATTTCACCTTTATTGGACACACACAGAGATACGGGATACGAGAAGAGACCGTAGGGATAGGGAGGGGGTGGGTGGCTGGATTTGGTCTTTCTACGATATTCGAGCGTTATATTCCGATAGGAGAAAGCGAGTAAGTGTATCAGGTGGGGTCAGGTTGGGGGTTGGATGGGAAGGAAATGATTCAGCTAGAGTTTTCGATTCGCGGCAAACGAAATCGCGAAAGGAGATGAGAGATGAAAGAAAGAGAAAGAGAGAGAGAGAGAGAGAGAGAGAGGGAGAGAGAGAGGGAGAGAGAGAGATTCTTTTGTCGAAAGAGCCACGTTGAGAAGAAAAAAGAAGAAGGAAAGACGAATATATATTCACTATGGGAAACGATTTATCATAGCCTTCCGAGACTTCGGGGGTTAATACGATGATGCTGAATTAATCGACGATGACGACGACGACAACGACGAAGGTAGATACGAGGAAGAGAAGAAGATTTTCCTTTTTCTCTGATGGGAGTTTGCGTGGGAAGCCGACGATCCGTTGACCAAATCGATACGATTTGTACGCTTCTATTGTCGGCATAGTGACGTGGAAAAGTCTTTGACGACGTCGGAACGTTCACGCGCGATAAATGACAAAGAGAGCGAGAATAGAGGAGACAGAGAGAGAGAGAGAGAGAGAGAGAGAGAGAGAGAGAGAGAGAGAGAGAGAGAGAAAGAGCTCGTCTCGCCGCATTATTGTATAAAACTATCGTATAAAACAGCTCATTAACAAGTCTATAATGGCACAAGTAATAACTCTTATTCGTTTCTCTCGTTGGGTATTTAACTCTAATCACAAGTAACAACACAACACGACAACGACGACAACAATGATGACTTTATAATTGGATAATAGCTGGATATTTAAATCGTCAAAATGCAATATTAACGCATGAATTAAAATTCTTCTTTTATTTAAAATCACAAAAGAAAGGATCTTTTAATTTTCTCGCTATCGCTTTTCGATTGAATCAATCGACTGAAATATTTGTTAAGAATAAAAAGCC
>NC_060974.1:1789002-1806502 GCF_910589235.1 Vespa crabro
GGATTAGTTACGTTTAGTTAGTTGGAAGCGTTCGCTCGTTCGCTCGTTCGTTCGTTCGTTCGTTCGTTCGTTCGTTCGTTCGTTCGTTCGTTCGTTCGTTCGTTCGTTCGTTCGTTCGTTCTTTCGTTCGTTCGTTCGTTCGTTCGTTCGTTCGTTCACTCGTTTGCTTGCTCGCCGTCCGATACTTTCTATAATTAAATCAATTACAACGATTCGCAACACTACACATGACGAAGCGTGTAACTTAATCCGGGATAAGTACCTACCGGTTCAATCATTAATTCCACGAGTATGAGGCGACGTCATCTGGAAATTGGTCACGATCATTTGCGAAATCGTTGTAGGGATATGGGGGTGTTGTATGAAGAGATTGGGGTTTAGGGTTATGACTTGAAAAGTGAACAAACAGGATTAAATATTGTGTCTCTTTTATGATAAATAATAAATAATAAATAACGTTAATTAATTCTTAAAGTAATTTGTATATTAATATAATTTGTATATTAATGTCTATTAAGATCTTTCCTTTTGTTCAATATATATATATATATATATAAATATATCCTTTAATGGTCTCGTATGATACTCGTGAAACATCGAGACGCGACAAATAAAAGTGTGTACGAAAAGTAATAATTAATAACGCATCATATAAATCCTTCTTTTGCCAGGATTAATTTTAATTTTGTTACCGATAATAACGTGCACACGACCTGTCGGTCGGTCTCTGGTCGTAAAGAGAGAGAGAGAGGGGGGGGAGGGAGAGAGAGGGAGAGAGAGAGAGAGAGAGAGAGAACCACTAAATATCAGTGGCGACTCGGGTGTCCATTGTAAATCGATAATTTAATTACATTGCCGACCACAGCCAACATCGTCGTTGGCTGCGATTCCAAAATAAATAAGTTGTTAATTATTTATTTGTTAGCGTTATTATTTGCGCTCGATGCTAATTGGAAATGCGGACAGTAATTAGTTACATGGTCGAGATGCTACCAAATGCACATCTGTATTAATTATAACAATTTTCCAACTTCCATCGTATGGATTATTCGCATTTAATCGATATAAACGTGTGTTTCGATTAATAATCGATATAAATGGGGGAGGAGGGAGGGGGCGGTGGTAGTGGTGCCTTTGTCATCGTCGAACTTGGTCAAGATCGACTCTAGCACCAATCGACTAGCTCGTTCGAACTCAATTAACTCTTAGATTGAACTCAATTAATTGCTCGATGTAAATTAGAATACATCGCGTGTCATCCTGCAAGAGTTTCCTCTGAGGAATGTAAAAACAAAACTTTTGCCCGTCCATTTTAGGAAACATCGTCGGTATAATGAACTTTCGATGGTAATGGCAATTACATTCGCAAATAATTAAAATTATCGGTAATTGATTCTATGACATCGAGAGAGAGAGAGAGGGAGAGAGAGAGAGAGAGAGAGAGAGAGAGAGAGAGAGAGAGAGAGAGAGAGATATATACGTACAATTGCAATAAACGAACAGAATTTTTATCGAATGCGAGAATAATTAATGTACAATATAAGGTAACGCGTTATCTCATTTATATCCAATTTCTTATCACCTTATTATATTACATTAAATAGAAAGATTCGATTAATTAAGATAAGACCTTTATGAAAGTATTACGAAATTACGTGGGATAAATGATAATCCACGCTTTGATACATAAATAAAATTAACCAAATTTGATTCTTGTTGATCTTTGTCATCCAGAATATCCGAAAGGATCATAGATCACGCAAAGTGGCCATGCCCAAGACGTATCATTTCTAAAACTAATTTGTATCCAATAACGGTAACGATTTAATGACAGAGAACGACAGTTTGGACAGTTTGACAGTGTACTACTCTTCGATTCTTTTTTTTTTTCTTTATTCCTTTCCTTTTGTCCATCCGACGAAATGAAGGAAGATGGAAGAGACGAGGCAAAAGAAGAAGAGGAAGAAGAAGAAGAAGGCCAAGCATAGAACGATCGTCGTTTGACAAACGCTTTGGCGTTACGTCGGCGATCCACCGTTACTAGCAGCTTGTCTGAATTTAGCACGCACTTCATGAGTCATTCCTCCAAGGCGCACACCGCACGCCGCATTCCAACTTTACACACAGCTGTGCTGCGCTATAATACACCATTGCTTCTTCTTTTTCCTCCTCTTTCTCTTTCTCTTCTTCTTCTTCTTCTTCTTCTTCTTCTTCTTCTTCTTCCTCT
The DNA here is from genome assembly GCF_910589235.1 of Vespa crabro. Taxonomy (NCBI): domain Eukaryota; kingdom Metazoa; phylum Arthropoda; class Insecta; order Hymenoptera; family Vespidae; genus Vespa; species Vespa crabro. The sequence continues at coordinate 1,791,230 of NC_060974.1, forward strand.
TCCACCTCGTCTCGACCGTCTAAAGTCTCATGGCAACGCGTGCACACTCTACAAATAAGTACTCTCGAAAGTACTTTGATCAATTGTCACCACGTAATCGCGCATTCTTCTTGGCGCGTCTGTATACGCGCGCGCACACACACACACACACACACAAAGTATGCGAGACAGCTTCGCTATCGTTTTCCTCTCTCTCTCTCTCTCTCTCTCTCTCTCTCTCTCTCTCTCTCTCTCTCTCTCTCTCTCTTGCTTACTCATACTTTTTATCTCTCTCTGTTCGACCGACCATCTATTTCACTTGAAAACGGAAGGCTCAATTTGACTCTACTTTGATGTCTATCTCTCTCGGTCTCTATTTTTCTCTCATCAAATTCATCGATTTTCTCGACGATTTTTCCCCGATAATCGAAATCCCCTCCTCCTACCCTACCAATCCCACCCCCGCGATACCAACTGTTCCCGTTAATAAAGTAATTAAAGGGAAATCGTTCTATGGCATTGTCGGTTCTTTCTCTTGCTTCCTTTTTTTTGTTTCTTCCTTTTTTCTTTTTTTGTTTTTTTTTTGTTTTTTTTTTTTTTTTTAACGTTCGACTTTAAACACGCATAAATTTATTTCACGAACGCATCGATGAATTCTGTGCGAGAGTATATCTCGTTTGTAATATAATTGCACGGAGCTTTTTGCCGCATAAATAACTTTTCCCATCTCTTCTTTGTTTCTTCTTTTTATTTTGTTTTTTTCTTTTTCTTCTTTTTTCTTCTCATTCTTTTTTTATTTTTTCTTTGTCTTCTTTTTTCCCTCCCTTTTGCCGCAGACATTTTCATTTCGCAAGCGAGGCTTCGAAATTGTCCTGGCAATCGTGCGGATCGAAAAAGGAGGAGAAAGAAAAAGGAAAAGAAAAGAAAACGGGAGGAAATAAAAAGGTAGCGGGAGATTCAAACGTATCGGGCTTTGTGTCTTTCTTTCTCTCGTGTCTTTCGCTTTTTATCGGCAAATTTCATGCGCCTACGTGAAAGAAAGAAGGGGAAAAAGTCGAGAGGGTTGAAAAACCAATGTCCATGGACACGTTATTTCCTCCTCGCAATGACGCCTCAAAATTAAATAGAATTTTGCGTGCACGCTCGGAAGCCTGGGGCGAATTCGAATGAGAGAAATGAGAAAGAAACCGGGAGAGAGTGAGTGAGAGAGCGAAAGACAGAGAGAGAAAGAGAGACGGAGAGAAAGAGAGACGGAGAGAAAGAGAGTGAGAGAAAGAGAGAGAGAGAGAGAGAGAGAGAAAGAGAAGGGGAGGGAAAGAGGGGGAGAAAGACATATGTACATACACGTACATGTCGATAACACGATCGAACCCGACAATCAGAACGGACAAAGCGCGAACTGCACTCGGTGTTTTAGCAAGATAGCCCCGACACAACATTTCGACGCTCGCGTGCGCGTTGGTGTCTCGACGCTTGTGGCGACCGAACAATGACGTCATAACAGCAACCGGAAGTAAACGCCTCGGTGAATTGCATTCGCCGGATAATATGGCGAAATGGCGGGAACAAACAGCGGCTATGCAGAGAGGAATCGGGAAAGTTCGTGTACGTGTGTGTGTGTGTGTGTATGTATGTCAGAGAGAGAGAGAGAGAGAGAGAGAGAGAGAGAGAGAAAGAAAGATAGACAAAGAGAGAGGGAGAGAGAGAGAGAGAGAGAGCGAAAGAGAGATAACAAAATGGTATAAATCGAGCGAGGAAAAAAAAAGGAAATATAAACGGATATGGATTAACATGACGTTATATAATTAACAAAGAAAAATAATATCGTGAAGATCTATCGAGAGAATAAAGTTCTTTTCTCCTTTTTATCTTCTTTTTTTTTTTTTTTTTTATTTTCAATATCTTTGCGAATCGAATTCGATCGTCGACTCCGCAAAAATCACGATTTCTTTGCCGTTTCTCGAATTTAATAGATATATCGTATATGTGATACACACACACACACACACACACACACACATATATATTACGAATAAAGTATTTCGCCTGCGTATAACGTTAAACTATAAGGAAATGTAGAAACGAGAAAAGTGAGGATCTTCCTATTTCGCCCGACCAAAGTAGTAGATATAAAGAGAGAGAGAGAGAGAGAGAGAGAGAGAGAGAAAGAGAAAGATAGATAGATAGAGAGAGAGAGAGAGAGAGAGAGAGAGAGAGAGAAAGTAGACTCAAGGAATTGCTAATCCTCGCAAGCTCAGCTATCTTTCTTCTCTTTTTCACTACGAACTTCTTTCGATTTAAAGGGATAGATATCTACAAGAGGATAGATGATTACGTGGAAAAGTATAAAGTTTCGTTAAAGAAACGCGAGTTTACTATGTTCGAAGTTTAATAAGCAAGGAAGGATTGATATAAAAGCATTCTCCTTTTTCACCCTCACCGCTTAATTCTCATTTTGATCTCTGGATGGTCAATCGAAAAGAAAAGAAAAAGATAGAAAGAGAAAGAGAGAAAGAGAGAGAGAGAGAGAGAGAGAGAGAGAGAGAGAGAAAGAAAGAAAGTGTGTGTGTGTGAGGGGAAAGAAAAAAAAAGAAAAAATGATTTTTGGATCATACACATTTTTGCATATTTCTAGCAAACGATATATCTCTCTATCCTTTTCTCTTATTCTTCCTCTTCATCATCATCGTTTTGGTAAGACTGAGAGGCACTTAAAACGCTCGCGCTTTGCTAACGAATCTGCTCCATTCTCTCTCTCTCTCTCTCTCTCTCTCTCGCTCTCTCTCTCTCTCTCTCTCTCTCTCTTTGTATGTGTGTGTGTTTCTCACCGAAATATTCAGAGAGGCGACTATACTGCAACTAAAATTACCTACAGCCTGAGAGATATTTATGGAGAGCAGTATCTAAAATTATTGCGCTCCTTGAGAAATTCTAACCAATACCCCGTGCAAGCAAGCAAGAAAGCAACCAAGCAACCAAGCAACCAAGCAAGCAACTCGCTTGCTCGCTCGCTCTTAGATGCTTAAGAAAGGACACGTTTCTCGTATGCTATTCTATACATACATACATACATACATATATATATATATATATATACATGTATATATATAGAGCTTCGCGTCCTCGACGTTACATCTCGTTAGTAGCTTTTATTATCTTTTCGCGAATGTTCTTCAAAGGAGAAAAGGGTAAAAAAGAAAGGAAAAAAAGAAAGAAAAGAAGGTAAGAAAGGAAGGGGAGGAAGTAGAAAAGAAAATTAAAAAGAAATGTTATATCCGAATTTTCTTTTCTTTTTTCTTTTTCTTCTTTTTTTTGGAACCGCGTAAAGATCGTAAGGAAAGAAACACGTCGGATCGTGGACGAACGTTAAATAGATACTATACCAACGATTTTAACAAGCTCCGTTTTAATTGGCTTGTCATCTTTTCTCGAAACGAATAGATTTACGCTTTGACGCGTTGCGTACGGTAAATCGGCCGTTCTTCACTTCTGGCAGACGCACAAATATTTGCTTAGGGTATGCGTTAAGCGATATGTTTCTCTCTCTCTCTCTCTCACTCTATCTATCTATCTATCTATCTATCTCTTTCTCTCTCACCGTTTAAACTTTCACTTTCTCGCTCTTTACTCATAACGAGAGACTAAATGAAAAATATAGAAACGTGATAACGAAGATAAAAATAGAAAGAGATGGAAAAAGAGAGAAGAAGAAAAAAGAAAAAAAAGAAAAGAAAAGGAAAGGTAGATAGGGCAAATAATTATCTGGAAAAAAGAAAACAAAAGAAAAGGAAGAAAGAAAAAAATTAACTCGCAATTGATAGTACATGCCGGGGCAAATATCGCGCGTGCGCTTGTACGCGTCTTGGCAAAAGGGCGGATATCAAGTGACAAAACTATCTATAACATTAGCTGCACGGAGAAATTGTTGTTCTTGGCACGAAGTTACGTTATAGCAAACACTGACGACGACTACGTTGACTACTACTACTACTACTACTACTACTATGATGACGACGACGACGACGACGACGACGAGGACGATATAAACCATCTTAGATTTGATTTATAGCGAACTCTGTATATCTCGGGTTTCCCTTTTGACGAGATCGCCATCTTTTCTCGAACTAAGTTGAATCATACGATTTAATAATATATGTAACTAATAACTCGACCATAATAAGAAATAATATATTACAATTGTTATTGCCTTATTAAACGATTTCTTTGATAAATAGAAAAGATAAATGTCTGAATAACAAATTGTACATAATTATTTATTCATTAAAGAGATAATAATAATAATAATAACAACGTATTGCATTAAAATTATCAAAGAATAAGATAATTTTGTATTTAGAATATATCAATTCTATTTCGATATGATACCAGAGGATACAAATTTCTTTCATTCGATCGAAGAAATTTTTCTAAATTCAGGAATTACTAAGGAAAACTTTTCAAACGCAGAAATATCACCGACGTCGCCGAACTGTTTCCAATCCGATATCCGATATTAGAACAACTTTGTACGGTGTTCAAATAGAGAGCCGAGTACGGCTTTTGGAGAACGTTATTCCCTCGGGATGGTATCTTTAAGTAAAAAAGAATAAGGGGAGTGGTTGTGGGTGTGGGTGTGGGTGTGGGTGGGTGGGGGACGGGGGAAAAAAACTTTCTTAGAAGCGATCGATTTTATCTACGAAGTGAAGCCCCCTGATGCGCGCCAACGAAAGTAGAAGTTTAATTCGTAGTCTTCGATAAAAATAGACCAAGAGATAGATGGATGGATGGATGGATGGATTGATAGAGATAGAAAGGGGAATGGGTGGGAATAGGTGTGTGTGGGGTGAGGTCACGAAGAGACATTCGGGCTGGCGCAATCCAGTAGCATCTGTAATTCTCACGTGTCGGAGAAAAGTTGGCGGGTCCCAACCAACCAACCAGTTGCGCGTTTCTCACTGGCCACTTCTTCTGTACCTATACACAAGCAGTATTTCACGGTATCGCGGCTATCACACGCCAACGCATCATAAACACACACACACACACACACACACGTACAACTATTACTACCTCTCTCCTCGTCGTCTTGTCTTTCTTCACTGTTTTTTCTTTTTCTTTTTCTTTTTTTTTCCCCTCCCTTTTTCGCCCGCTGGGTCAAGGTAAAAGTTTATACGAAGGAAAACTTGGAAACACCGGTGGCAGCCAACCAGGAAGGGTAACTTTGTCAAAGAAGAACTTACCCGCGAGAAATGTCCGCGGCTTTTCTTAAGACTTCTCAAGAGAAGAGAGAGAGAGAGAGAGAGAGGGAGAAAGAGGGAGGGAGGAGGGAGAGGAGGAATAAAGGGAAAATAAGAAAGGTTGAATCTTTTCTCGTCGGTACACATCTCGTGTTTCTCAAAACGAGGAAAAAGAATGTGAAAGAGAGAGAGAGAGAGAGAGAGAGAGGAAGCGAGAAAGAGAGAGAGAGGAAGCGAGAAAGAGAGAGAGAGAAGAGTGAAGAGCAATAAAGTGCACTTTATGTTGTTATCGAGTTCTCTACCCCATCCTTCTGTCTCTTTCCCTCTACCTAACTCGCTCGGTCTCTCATCTCGTAATCGTGACTTCGTTAAAACCGCTAATTGAAGTCATGAACTGGTTGAAACGCGGAACGACGCGTCGAGCGACGCGCCAAAACACCACCGACGCTTTGACCCAACCCTCACCCCCTATTCACCATTTCCTGCTTTCTCCAACCCCTTTTGCGATTATGCAATATTACGGTCACACACGTACGTAAACGCGCCGACGCGTACCACAAGTGTCAGAGATGATTCCGTTGTTATTCAAAATTTAAAGCGTAAGGTTTATCCCCTCTCCCGTTCGGTCATTAATTTAAGTGAATTAAATTAAATCAAGGTGAATCTTCTCTAATGAGAATATTTCTTTGTAAAACATATATACTATAGACGTGACGTGAGCGTACGCACATCGTAATAACGTCTTAATAAAAATAAAACGTCATTGTTAGATCGATCAAATCCGGAAATTGGTTATATTGCAAGTAGAGAAGAATACGTATGCGCGCAGAAGATAAATCTCGTATAACGTGTCCTTACAAACGTCACGGATTCTGTCTGTCGAGCGTGAAATCTCCCTCGATTTATCGTCGACTATATCATACATACAACCGGTGTATTGAGAAAAATGATGTTGGGGAGGGAGGGGGGAGGTTGGGCGCGCGCGCGCGATATATAGACTTCCGTAAAATTCTACATATGTATCATGTATAGTCAACGTTGAAATAGAATCTTCGTTAGGTGATATAAACGGATCCTTATTAAACACGATCAGTTCCCGACTGATCAAATTCATTTTTCATAAATCAATGTGTTTTTTATCGCGTACTGAAATACGAGATAATTCGTCATAAATATATATATATATATATATATATATATATTCTTTTTTTTTTTTTTCTTTACAGCGGACGTTATTACGATTTATCGTTGTTGAGTATTATATATCGTTGTTGAATACTATAAATGTTACCAAACGCATATATATATATATATATATATATATATATATATATATATATACTCAACAGGTGTACGTGACATTAAAAAGGAAAAAAAAATAAATAAAAAAAATAAATCACCAATCATGAGATCACACGTCGTTTACATGGTTATTTTCAAAAACGCAATGATACTCGTCGATGGATAATCCTATACTGAATAAGTTAATATACATACGTAAGTGCCAGAAAAAGAACGATTTCGTTTGGTTTAATTAAAGGAAATATTTACTTATAGGATTCTATACTGTAATCGTTATCTTTCCTACCTTCGTGGCGAAGATAAAAAGTGTCAGGAGGAAAAGAAAAAAAAAAGAAAAAAAAAAAAGAAGATAAAAAGAAAAAAAGAAGAAGAAAAAGAAAAGAGCAAAAGGAAAAAATTCATTAAAGAAGAAGGTTGGACGTATTCGAGAATGCAGAATGGCGGTTACCAATCCGTCAACGGAGAATTTAATTTTGTTACGCCGAAGAAAGGAATGCTATTGGTCGCAAAAGAGTAAGGGAAAGAAAACGAGGAAGAAAATTGAGCCTGGTTGTCGTCACTTTCCAATGGAATTTGAAAACGAAGACGATCGTCCGCGAAAGAGTTCGATCTTTTGTCAATTAGAATGAAACGTTCGAATTCTTAGGGAATCCATCGGATGGCGAGAATCGGGGATGGTGATATCGCGATCCATATCCGAAAATATTCATTTAATGAAGAAGATAAAAAGGAAAAAAAATTCCATCTTTCCTATTTACAATATTTAACATTTTTCGGGAATTTCATTAACGATCAAACAAATTTGCATTGGAACGATCGGAGAGATGGGTGTGCATGGGTTGTAGGAAAGGAGGGAGGACAATTATATCGGAAAGGTGGGGAGAGGATGAAAATACGAGATAAAGCTTGGTGTATCTCCCCAACTAGGCGTTGACATGTTCGATAAATAATCCAGATCAAATTTGTTGCCAGGATTAAAATGAATACCGCTGCGATTGTTGTCAAATGAAACGACGCACGCGGTTCAGAAATGCGCGCGTGCTTTGCTCCGCATTTGATATTTTTCGAAAGGTTCTTTTTGTGCAAATAAATGCCTCTGAATATTGTATTTGTCATTTACCTCCACCACCATCTGCCATCCACCACCCTTCGCACCCTCCGCTCTTTTTCTCTTTCGATTAAACATCTATATATCTGTCTATATATATATATATATATATATATATATATATATATATATATATATATATATATATATATATATATACACATAAAATACATAACTATATGTATATGCATGTATCGCAATGCGTGCATTTTCCGATAATTGCGAAACGCTAGGAGTATACGTCGAGAGGCGTCGGTAGGCGGGAAATATGAAAATGAGGAGTGACGTTAACAGCGTCATATTCGCTGCGACACTTTCGCGTCAGCACGTCAACGGTTGATCCGTGTATGCCGTCGCTATCGCGACAAATGCGATAAGTTAGGCGGACGACGAGCGATTCCAGGAGTCAACGCCGGCGATAACGGCAAATTTGTTACGAGCTGAAAAACTCGCAGAGAGAGAGAGAGAGAGAGAGAGAGAGAGAGAGAGAGAGAGAGAGAGGAAGAAATTTGACTCGAAACAGTTCGTGAAAAAAAAAAAAAGAAAACAAGAAGAAAAAATCCAAGTATAGAATTTGAATTCGTTCAAAGTCAAATCTCTCTGCCGTTTTTCACCTATCACGACGGCACTATCACGCTTCTTTCATGCTCTAATTTTCATGCTTGCGTTCTCTCTTGGTTGCATTGAAAAATAGAAAGAGAGAGAGAGAGAGAGAGAGAAAAGTCGTAAGACCGAAGTCAAAGTGGTTCAATTCTCCCACGATTCGAGTTTAAATTCGATTCGTACGATTGAAAGAAAGAAAGAAAGAAAGAAAAGAAGAAAGAAAGAAAGAAAGAAAGAAAGAAAGAAAGAAAGAAAGAAAGAAAGTGTCGGCCACTTCTGTCGCTAAAGGAATCGAAACGACTCTGCAAGCGAGAAAAGGAAATGCGAGAGGATGGAAGGAGCAATTCTAAACTTTATTCCCTATAATTTCACGGGGCTTCGAAGGTTCACACCATACTTTTCGCTCTTGCCGATGATGATCATTCGCGTAAAATCCACTTTTGCTTCTTTCTCGTTTTCTCTCTTTCTCTCTCTCTCTTTCTCGCGCGCGCGCAAATAGATACATATAGAAACACATAACTTTTTTTTATTTTTGACAAGAAAAGGTAAATGTACGTATACCGGACGAAGATCAAAATCCTTCTTCCTTTCTCTTTCTCTCCCTCCCTCCCACCCTATCTCTCTCTCTCTCTCTCTCTCTCTCTCTCTCTCTCTCTCTCTCTCTCTCTGCCTATTCAGCTGCGGTCAGTTTTGGTCCGAGGGAAGTTGTCCTTTGCAAAGAGTTCAACGCAAGAAGAAAGGAAGAGAGAGAGGAAAAGAGAAAGAGAGAGAAAGAGAGAGAGGTTTTCCTTCTGAGAGCTAGACCAGACGTAGAGAAAGAGGGGTGGTACGGCACCCGCAGACGCTATTCAACCGTAACAAAAGGCAATCACCATAGAAGTGGTGGAACTGGAACCAGCAGGAGTCATAAGTTATCGAAATCACGTCGATATTTTGCTGAGAATTTCGAAGGGGTTGGAGAAGTTACCCCCCATTTCGTCGACCTCTCTTTCTCTTTCTCTCCCTCTCCCTCCATCTCTCTCTCTCTCTCTCTCTCTCTCTCTCTCTCTCTCTTCCTTTTTCTTTCTCTTTCTCTCGTTACGTTCTTAGCGTCTTACAATAAAAGTTCTCCGACTAAAACCACCGCGTGTGTCTGACAGGATTTCTATAAAATTATAAAATTGTTTCTTTCCCGTTCCGATTCATTTCGAAATAAGCTGTCGAGTACGTACCGAAAATAAAACGATTATTTTCCCTCTTTCTCTCTCTCTCTCTCTCTATCTCTCTCTATCTCTCTCTCTCTTTCTTTCTCTCTCTCTGTCTGTCTCTTTTTCTCTCTTTTATAATAAACGGAAATGTGAGTATCCCGAAAATAATAGAAAGTACAGTCACCACAAATAAAACTCTTCTTTCTCCGTCTTTCTCGTTATCGTGGCAATGTTATAATCACATTTTGTCGCTTCTACGAGTACGGTTATCGTCTATAATTCCAATTATCATTGGAAACTTTGCGAGTGTTGAGCGTACAAAGTAGGTGAGAGAGAGAGAGAGATCGTTAACAAGGTGTGACCACAGAAAGTCAAAGCATCTTGTCGAACTCGAAACTCGTTCTCTCTCTCTCTCTCTTTCTCTCCTTCTCTCTCTCTCTCTCTCTCTCTATCTTGTATACATAGCCACACAAATACACACATACACACAACATCGAATACCGAATTAAGGCACGATCGATCGTAGTACGGTCTCGTTTCAACGAAAGATACGCAACATAATTTTCTTCGACCTCTCCAATCAGCCGTATAATAATAAAGAAACGAGATCTCTCGCCTTACTCTCGAGAAACGCTATTAATGATCATCAAAGTACGATTCAAGATTTTATCCGTGAGAGAAAAAGAGAAAGAGAGAAAGAGGAAAAGAGACGATTTAAATAATTCAAGACGAGGAAACGTTGAAACTCGTCCGATCGTAAAAAGTACCTATATTTCTCTCTCTCACTCTCTCTCTCTCTCTCTCTCTCTCTCTCTCTTTCTTTTTCTTTCCCGCTCTCTTCCTGTTCTTACTTTATCCGTAAGATCCATTCTATTAACCATACTCTCTTTCCGCTATCCTCTCTTCTCTTCTCTTCTGGGTGGATCTAGCATCGTCGCAAAGAGGATGCAAAAGTGTGACCTCTCGACCTCGTCGATATCGAAAGCTTTTTTGAAGTAGTTGATAATTTTCTTTAAGCTGCGAATTAAATAAACACCGTGGGAGTCAAAGAAAGAGAGAAAAAAAGAAAGAAAGAGAGAAAGAGAGAAAGAAAGAAAGAAAGAAAGCAAGAAAGAAAGAAAGAAAGAAAGAGAGAGAGAGAGAGAGAGAGAGAGAAAAAAGAAGGATCGATGTAATTGCTTTGCTTGCAATTTAATGGTCCACTCGTTGTCTTCCTCCTCCTCCTCCTCCTCCTCCTCGTCGGTGTCGTCGTCGTCGTCGGTGTCGTCGTCGTCGTCGTCGTCGTCGTCGTCGTCGTCGTCATCGTCGTTGGGGACTCGTATTTATAGCTTTCTTCCCTATTTCTACTCGATAAGAGTTCCCTTCCGTTCATCATTCTATCTATCTCTCTCTCTCTCTCTATCTCTTTCTCTCTTTAACACCGATTTCTTGCTCTTACGAGTGCAAGAAGTGGAGGAGGGCTTTCTTCATGAAAATTGAACGAACAATTTGTAAGCCGCTCGACGATGGATATTAAGTCGAATCGATAACGCGAGACCCGTTATTTCGTATTAGAATAATGACAGGGGCTTCCTTCGTGCACCTCGATACTTCGAGTTGGCCCCCCACCTCCTTTTTCTCTTCCTTCTCATCTTCTTCTTCTTCTTCTTCCTCTTCTTTTTCCTCTTCTTTCGGAATTCTAGTAAACGCTTGTGAGAGAGAAAGAGAGAGAGAGAGAGAGAGAGAGAGAGAGAGAGAGAGAGAGCATCGAAAGCCATGCCACAAAGTTCCCGCTGGAAAGCTTGTTTCCCTAGGCTGGTATTGGTGTCGGTACTGTTGGCGATACTCGTAATCGAGCACGATAGCACGATCGATGATTAAATTATACCCTCGCGTGTATACATTCACCGAGAGAGAGAGAGAGAGAGAGAGAGAGAGAGAGAGATAGAAAGAGAGCTACCATCACAACTACTACTAAATTCCACCGACGCAAACACTACATACTACGATATCTTGAACCAAATGATCGTCGAACATTCTCACCGTTGAAATTTTGCCGAGTGAAAATCACTATGGTTTATTAACGGCTTTACAACCCTCCCCCTCAACCACCTCACCACTGCCACCCACCCACTATCCGAGAATGAATGGGTACGTTAAATGCTCGAACCTCCATACCAAACTCGCGATTACTATCCTCTCATTTAAATGACGTTCGATTAGCCGCTCTTTCATGAGTGAACTAATCCAAGTTCCGTTCCTAGTTCTCAATTAAATGAGGAAACGTGCGAATTTATTCTAAGAGCTTAGAGCTTGGTATTACTTCTTCCCGTGTATTCCCAACGTCTTAACTAGGATCTTTATCGAGCACGAATTTGATCCTGTTATATCATTAACAATTTGCCATTCGTAAAATTCGTTGAAAAAAATTTATTTTGTCGTATTATTATCAAGAGAATGATGCTGAGGCATAATTTGGAATAAAAAAACATCGTATCCCGGTACGAAACGTCATATCAAACAATTTGAATAAACACGCTCCGTACGAAAAACATAATTTGAAAATTATTGACCGTTCTGGTGTACGTTTATAAAATAATTAATTTATCCGTGTAAATTATGCTATTATATATTACTTTTCTCTTGTTTTGTATTATACTTGTTTTGCATATATACATATATATATATATATATATATATATATATATGTATACAGGATGTTCCAAAAATATGAGATCAAATTTATACCACGCATTATTGAAATGAAATGAATAAGGAAAAAAGTTCGTATAAATTATTAAATTATTATGTTCAAAAATGCTTTATTGAAGATATATATATATATATTTTTTTTTTTCAAAGATATTCATAATTTATTTCCATTCGTCGAATCAATGATCGTCGAATTCTTTCCTTTCTTTCTTTTTTCTTTTCCTTTGGACTTCTTATTATTTACGGGCTCATCCCCCAAAAGAGTTATTTTTATAAAAATACAAATAGAAATGAAACATGAACTTTGGAAATGCATTTGAGATGCATTTATTATTATTTCCAATAATATTGGAATATTAGAAAGTATTCGACGATTATTTAATCACAACGAATAGAAATCATCCTTCATTCTTCCAATTGGAACGAATTTTCGAACGTTTCTTATAAATGCCACAATAAATCATAAATAACTTTAAAAACATATATATTTTCCGATAAAGTATTTATACGAATTTTTTTTTCATCTATTCGATCTCAGTGATATGTAGTATGAATTCGATTCCATACTTTTTTTGATATCCTGTATATATATATATATATATATATATATATATATATATATATATATTCTTTATACATTTAATTATTATTTTGGAAACTATGTTGAAACGGGCGTTGAATGAAAATAAAAAACAATGGAAACGCCCTTTTCATAGTTTCCAACCTAATATATAAGTATTATGTTGGACATATAAGTATTAGGTTGGAAACTATGAAACGGGCGTTTTTGTTTAGTTTTTTATTTTCATTCATTCACCTATATCGATATAAAAAAAAAAAAATCGTATTTCTTTAACTCATTATCGCTTAGAAACAATCGCGTTTGATTCTTCGCTTCGTTCATGAAAATAATTCACGCAATTCATCGATTTTTCCTGTTTAAATTTTTGATACGATCAAGGACTCTCGTCTTTTTTTTCTATTTTTTAGCAAAACAGAGAGACAAAGAGACAATCTTATAACATGCGACTCGAAGAAAGTATATTTATTTACATATTCCCTATGCATGTATTTATTTCTGTCTCTCTCTCTCTCTCTCTCTCTCTCTCTCTCTCTCTCTCTCTCTCTCTCTCTCTCATTCTCTCTTTGTCTCTTCATTTTCTTTTCAATTTCCACAATACAATAATAAATTTTGATCTACAATTTTAACAGCCAACAAATTATTAACGTTAAAACGTTTATTTAATGGCTAAAGAAAAATCATTCGTATTCACACGTATACTTATATATATATATATATATATATATATATATATACGCGTGCGCGTGCGTCTGCGTGTGTGCATGTGCATATGCGTAGTTTCAATCGATACTCGAAACAATGACGAATGATCGAGACGCTAATTCGAGTCGCTGGCGTAAAACGACGTTAACGTGATTTTCATCTTGCGTATCGGGAATAATCTCGAAAATGTGATTCACGTCGATATTTACCTTTTGTCGTTAGTTTCGCAATAACATACGTTTATGCGTATACGTATGCGTATACATGTGCAGGTGCATATGGATGCGCATGCGCGTTGGATCGTACCTTTGTAACAAACAAACTGAGTATGTTTAATGTTATTTGTATCCTCGTTTAAGATTTCACGTAAGAACCGTCTCCTCTTGATAACAAAAAAGCTTTGATTAAAAAGTTTACATTATATCTTTTATAAATGTAATATCAGAATATACATTTTATTGTTTAAATTAAATCCTATAGAACGTGGATAATGTCGAGAGCATTACGGGAGGAAGAGAGAAAGAGAGAGAGAGAGAAAGAGAGGGAAAGAGGGAAGGAGGGAGGGAAGTGGGGGCTCGCTCTTTTGCATGTTCGAATTCGTATTATATTTTCGAAATAATGGCAAATGTATATATATATATATATATATATATATATATATATATATATATATATACATGTAAAAGAAATTTTTTTCCCTTAAAATTTACACATTACTCACAAAGCATAGGCGAATATTTTTACACGCGACTTATTACAAAAGTCAAAAAGTAAAATACAAAAACAAAAAAAAAAGAAGAAAAAGAAAGGAAAGAGAGAGAGAGAGAGAGAGAGAGAGAGAGAGAGAAAGAAAGAGAGAGAGAAAGCATAGCATTAAATGCATTTCAAAAGAGTTTTTTATTCGTTAATGACTTTCCAGTAAATTAGAATCGATAAACGATATATCGATATAGCACTTCTAGAATCCACTAACGATCTTTTTGTCCGTATCGAATAGGAACAAACATTCGTAACAAAAACGATACCGGGTCAATGCGTTGAAAGAAACCTCCTCTGGTTTTGTCGTCGTTTTATACTTTAGTTGACGAAGCTTCGCCGGTAAACTCTGCCTCGAGAACTATGGTAATTTGTATAACCTTCTTAGAATTTCGTTTGAAACAATTATTCAATTTCATTCGCAACCACAACGTAAGTAATAAATCTTTTTATCTTTCGTTCGATTTTTTCTTTTTCTTTTTCTTTTTTTTTTTTTTTTTTTTTTTATATATATAAGAAAAAAAATGTACACAAGCTCGAAATATTATCGCTATTATTAATATCGCATTAATGAATAATAAGATTCATTCGATCATAGCCCGTAACATCTTATATGAGATGTCCAATTGAAAAAGAAAAACAAAACGTCTACGTTTATATTTGTCCGAAAATCGATGGAACAATTTTTGTAGAGTGATTTTGATTTTGATTTTTGTAATGGAGGAACATCTTCAAAATCAGGTATACCATCGTCCTTCGATTATAAAGAAAAGATTTAATGGCGAATTACATATAATGCGGCACTATACATATATATAAAATAAAGATTGTTCGATATATTCAAACAAAAATATTAAGAGCTTAAGACGTAAAAAGTAATTATTTTTACGACACACGTTTCTCGTAAATCGGATTCTCTTAATGGAGGACAGAAGCATTGAAAGATAACCACACGATGGAGAACAATAAAATATAATTCTTACATAAAATTAAAACTATATTATTCTGTTACATATCTAAGGTTTAACGATAATAAATAAAAAAAATAAAATAAAATAAAATAAAAAAAAGAATTAATGAATTTTGACTTTCCTTCATAATCTTACATATTATGTATTACTGTTC
>NC_060974.1:1811502-1846502 GCF_910589235.1 Vespa crabro
TAATTCGCCTTGGCGCCGAATTAATTCCTCTCGCGTATAAATATAACGCGTCTCTAGGAAGACGCAGGTACGTAGATACATTCTAACAGTTTTCGAGACTTTCTATCTCTCACTCTCTCTCTGTCTCTCTCTCTCTCTCCCTCCCTCTCTTTCTCTTTTTAACTCTCTGAAAGACTGAAGGACGGACGGATGAACGAAGAAGGGTGTGCTCGTACCGATTGTGCAGGAAGTTGGAAGAGCCACGTGTACGTTCGTGTGTTCGAACATTTCTGACTATGTATGCGTGCATGAAAGATAGAGATAGAGAGAGAGAGAGAACGAAACGAGGAACGCTTGCCCAATGTCCGTGTATATCACTGAATTCTTAATCACCTACCATCTAACCTCGTCCTGTCCAACCCCTAATCCCAGACATGCTAACGATTACAGCTTATACCGCCGCCTAACGAATCTGCTTTTACCGTAGCTATAGTCACCGAAAGAGATAGAGATAGAGAGAGAGAGAGATAGAGAGAGAGAGAGAGAGAGAAAGATAGAGAGAAAGATAGACTATTGCGAGAATTTCCACGCGCCAAGAGAAATCGTGCTACGAGTTTTACAGAAATAGCAAGGACCTCGTTTTCTCGACAATGGACACGCCGACGACGATGACGCCAGTTTCGTTTCTATCGTTGTTAAAACGTTTCTCAACAGAGATCTGTCGTATTGTATATCTGCTAGAGAAGAGGCGAATAAAAAAAAAAAAAAAGAAAAATTAAAGAATCCTGGCATAATAATAACGAACGAATGAACGAACGAACGAACGAATGCATGAATTAGTATCTACGTGAAAATTATTAATTGTATAATAACTACGATATATTTGGGCGCTGGTGATGGTGGTGGTGATAGAAGTGGTGGTGATGGTGATGGCGGTGGTGGTGGTGATGGTTGTGGTGGTGGTGGTGGTGGTGGGCAAACGATCGAGAACAACGACGAAATAGATGCTAATTTATGGTACCATCCACGTGGATATTTTGTCATACGTCGTGATTTTATGCGTAGTAATATGAAGGTAGTAAATCATGAGCGCCAATTAATATAAATCATATGCTGCATTCGTAATTAATCCCCTTTCCCTTCGCTCCCTTCACTTCCCTTCTCCATCCACCCCTCAACCCTTTTTCCTCTACATTCTATTCGTTCTACTCTTCGGGCAATCGACAATAATAACAATTGTGCGAGGTACGAAAGATACGACACTATTTCAGTAGCCTATTATCAATTTTCGTCTAAGACAGGTAGGAATATTAAAAAATTCCTAGGTAGCGTTAAACGTACGCGAGAACGTAACCGATGAATTCTATCGAAGCGTACGAGGGGAAAGGGAAAAAGGAATGCGTTATTAACGGTCTCCTCGTTATTAATATCTAAAGAGAAAAATTACTTTTTTTATATACATAGGGTGTCGAAAAAGCATGATATCAAACTTATACTACGTATTTTACTGATATCAAATGTATGAAATAAAGTTCATATAAGCTTATGTCCGATAAGGCTTTATCGAAAAGATATATCCTATTAAAGATATTTATGATTTATTGTGTCAGTTATAAGAAATATTCGAAATATTACTTCTTTCTACTGCAAGACTGCATGCTTCCATTCGTCGGATTATTGATTGTCAAACAGAAAAATACAAATATTCCAATTGTATTGGAAATAATATTAAATGTATTTTAAATATGCATTTCAAAAGTTCATCTTCTATTTCTATATGTATTTTTACAAACCAATTCTTTTGGACGTGATCCCAGAGATCCACTAGAAATCCACAGACGTTAAATCAAGTGATCTAAGAGATCTAAATGTAATTGTTGGTTAATCATTAATTTCTACAATAGAAATAAACCATACAAATCTATAAATATATATGTATATATAATGATTTATATGAACTTTTTTCATCCATTTGACCTCAATAATACGTGATATAAGTTTGCTCCCATGCTTTGTGAACACCCTGTATATAAAATTAATAACAGCGTTGTATACTAAATGTGCGTCTGTACTATATGTGCGTCTGTACAGTATTGTATACTACATGTACATATAAATAGTCATCGAAAATACATGCAAGAGCAATTCTTTTCAATAACGAAAATATTTTTATGAATAAATTTTAATAAAGAACTTTATTTTCCATTCAATACCTTATGCAACCATCCATCTAAAAATATAATACTAATACCCATTATCAATGTTCAAACAAAAGTAACGTAAACACAAGAGCAACATACAAAACAAAATACATGTTGTACGGTTCCCCGTCATAAAAACGGGGAAATGAAAGGAGGGGGGCGGGGGAAGAAAGAAAAAAAGAAAGAAAAAAAAAGAAGGAATTCCGGCTGGATATTAACGTACGGCCTTTAGGCGTATCGGTGTATAACATGAGAGGAAAAGAAGGAGGGAAAGAAAGAAAAAGAGGATGATGATTTGAGGGAGAAAGAGAAAGAGAAAGAGAAAGAGGAAGAGGAAGAGGAAGATAGACAATAGAGCGAGCTGGAAGAAGGAGGAAGAGAGCGCCGAAAGGAGCAACCACCCGTACGATGCACATGGGCTAATTATGGATCAGCCGGCGGCAGACAAGACCGTGTATAAATTTTGACACGAGAGGCGCGCACAGGACGTGCCGAGGTGAGGAAGATACCTCCAAAGAGAGAGAGAGAGAGAGGGAAGGAAGGAAGGAAGAAAGAGAAAGAGAAAGAGAGAGAAAGAGAGAGAGGAGTAAAACCGCGTATTAAAATTCCGGACGTCTCGTGAAATAGTGATCCGCATGGAAAGGCGGTACCGCACACAAAGATGGTAAGTGTAGATCAGAAAGAGAGAGAGAGAGAGAGAGAGAGAGAGAGAGAGAAAGAGAATGAGAGGGGGTTGGAAGCTTCGAACTGGGGTTGGAAGGTGGTGAGATGCACCATGGTACTGCCAGCTCGTGCCCCGGGGGATTAATCACAGGGCATTATGGCGGTGCCGGCTCAAAAGCGCCCAAGGAACGAGCAAGAATTGAGTAGAGAAGGGAGAGAGAGAGAGAGAGAGAGAGAGAGAGAGAGAGAGAGGGAGATAGAGTGAAAGAGAGATAGAGGGATAGAGATAGGTAGAGTTGAATCATAACTCAACCTCCTCAATCTCCAACCCTATCTGCCAGGACTCGCATTAATAAGAGCATAAACGCTGTATAATTTCGAAGTAGGCACCACCGGAAGCCACTCTCTCTCTCTCTCTCTCTCTCTCTCTCTCTCTTTCTCTCTCTTTCTCTCTTTCTCTCTCGCTTACTCTTTGATATTATCCCCTACTCTCTTTATGAATGAAACTTACACTTTGCAGTTTACGTTTTCTATTTTTTCTTCCGAGATTTTCTGTTAAAATAGTCGAACTAGGCGAATATAAAAAGAAGAAGAAAAAGAAGAACAAGAAACAAAAGAAACAAAAAGAAGAAGAAGAAGAAGAAGTGAAAATTGTGATGCGAAAGGAAGAACATTTTTATAAAAAAAATATCGAATGATTTTTATCGACTATTTCTTTTCTTTCCTTCTTTTTTTTTTTTTTTTCTTTTTTTTTCTTCGACCAACAATGAACTGGAGTACCTTCACTGCATTTTGGGGAAAGAGAGAGAGAGAGAGAGAGAGAGAGAGAGAGAGAGAGAGAGAGAGAAGGAAATAGCCGCATACCCGCAATGCGTTCACCTGGTTTAAGATTCCTGGAGAAATTCTGAGACTGGAGGAGTAAAGGAACGAGAAAGACGAGAAGGAGTTCGACTTTTATCGAACCGGCCAACGGTGCTTCGAAGTTTAAAGAAGTTAAAGAGGTGATTTCACGAAACGCACATCACTCGTCCAAAATATAAAGGAATCGATTTTCTTTCCCTTCTTTAATCCCTCCCATCCCCCAATTTTGTCAGCCTTATCGATCGTAAGCACTGTAAGTTCTTTGTACGATCATCATTTTCATATCTTTTGTTTATTGAGGAACGATTGTACGAGCTAAATGTATTATGTCACGTTGATTAACATAAATCGTTACACTATGAAATAATGTCGGAATTGCGGTCAAACTTTTGGTTTAATCGACATGCCGTGACATAATCGACTTGAGGTGGTAGAGACAAACGTTGCCGCTGATATGTGAATGCAAAATTCCATAGGTAACTTCGAGTAAAATTCATTCGCGACATACCGAGAATAATCTCAGCGTCGAATCGAACGAACTCAGGAGTAATTATTGAAATAGCGTTATATAGGGGAGGGGGAAGGGGGAGGGGAACTAGTTAATCAATTATCGTTTACCATGCTAGCAAACATGGTAGCTAACGGTAGCTTTGTACTATTATTTGCTTTCCAAGAGAAAACATTGCTTATCGCTCTTGTCCGCAATATCAACGGAAACTAAACTGCACAGTCCGGAGAAAGATAGAGAGTAAGAGGAGAGAGAGAGAGAGAGAGAGAGAATGGCCGACGGTGGATTTTAATCTTTAGTGAACTTTCGCGACCCTTTTCTATCTCTATCTCTCTCTCTCTCTCTCTCTCTCTAGATTTCGCCTTCCACTCCGATAGTTTGTTGGCCAACTGGTTCACCCACAGTTACCGTAATTTATTTACCAACTGGTGAAGGTACCATCTCTAGAAGTACACAACCTAGATCGTATTCGAGCTCGCAAAACAATGTTCTAGCTGCAGACATCTTCTTTTAAGCATAAAAGTTTGACGAAGGACTTTTTTCAAGTTTCTCTTTATAATAAATCTAATAAAAAATTTGATACATTTGAAAGACAAAAGTGTCATATTATAAATTTTATATACGCGTTAAATATATAAGGACGTTTGATAATACGAGTACAGAAATTGAGAGTCAGAGAGAGAGAGAGAGAGAGTGAGAGAGAAAGAGAGAGAGAGAAAAATGTCAGAACAATCTCTATTTAACTTCAATCGTGCACACCTCGAAATAATAATTTCAAGTTAGCGCACTTGTAATGAGTTACATTCGAAATGCACTTTGAACGGCTATCATATTTATACATAATGAATAATTTTAACTCTTAAAAAAATTCAATGTATATTCTTAGCACACCTCGGAAAACAAGTTAATAAGTTAGGTTTGAAATACGCATTTCCGATTTTGTTATTATAAAAAAAAAAAAAAAAAAAAAAAAAAAGATAAAAAAAAAGAAAAAAAATCAAGAATCATGCCAACGGGCAAATTCTTTTAATCGAGCTCAAATTTCGTCTCGATTGATTTTACAAATCCCACAGGCAAAACTAGGATTAATATCACCAGGTCATCGTTAGGAATCAAGAAATAACGTTATTACATACTAGAAATAAGTGTTAGGGAAGCGTATCAAATCTGGCACTATTTTTTCACTCCTTTATCCTTTAATCTTAATAGAAAGTTAAGGGATGAGTTTCGTGAATCGAAAGAGAAAATGAGAGAGATAGATAGAGAGAGAGAGAGAGAATGAGAGAGAGAGAGAGAGAGAGAGAGAGAGAGAGAGAGAGAGAGATCAGACAATGACCGTGTAAAGACTTGTAAAACGGACGTGGCGAAATCCAGAAGACTTCAAACACGCATAGATGTACTAAGAAAGATAGAGATAGAAAAAGGATGGGAGAGAAAGAAAGAGCGACAGAGAGAGAGAGAAAGAGAGAGAGAGAGAGAGTGAGAGAGAGAGAGAGAGAGAGAGAGAAGGCGTTGGAGAAGCTAAAGGCTACACCTGAGGGTTTCTTCTTATCGCCGGAGAAATATATTGGGTTCCGGTTCGCGTTACGTACGATCTGAAACCTCATATAGTAGGCGTGTTCGCGTAATTAAGCCACAAGAGATTTGCATACGATCCGACAGATACCACCGCTACTGCCGCCGGCTGCCACTGGTGTTGGTATTGGTGTTGGTGTTGCTGCTAGTAGTAGCGGTGCTGGTGGTGATGTTGGTGGTGGTGGTCGTGCTGGTGGTAGTGGTGGTGATGGCGATAGTAGTAGTAGTGGTGGTGGTGGTGGTGGTGTTGGTGGTGGTGGTGGTGGTGGTGGTGGTAGTCGAAGCTCGACCAACATTCGCGTTGCAAACGCCGTGTCGAAGAAGAAAGCCAAGGGGTTATTGCCGCTGGCAGAACACCGACCGTTGTTTAATGCGTTTTTGCCATGGTACTTATCTCTATGCGCTGGAGTCTTTTTTTTGCGAGCACGTACTCCATTCCGTACGTAGACGATCATAGACATTTTTAGGTTAATAGTAAATATGTTTGACAAGAAGCGAACTCCTTCGTTTGGTACTAATCTGGTTTTCTTTCTCTTTTTGTTTTCTATTTTCTTTTTCTTTCTTTCTTTTTCTCTTGTTTCTTCCTTTTTTTTTACCCCAGCCCCCCATTTTTTTTATAAGAGAAACGAAATAACTCAAGCAATCGTTTTGTTCGTTTACAATCGTTCGTTTCAATCCCGTTCTACTTGAATATTTTTATCGATAATTAAAATCGTACCGGTTTAATAGCTAAAATCAACCTGTTTCTACAGAATAAATGTGTACAAAGATCGTCCCGGCAATATTTTATCCGATTTAACGGGACACCATATCGAAAGATATGCGCATTCATTTAAGGTTTGATCCGGTTGCAAGAATCTCGGTAAAGTCAAACACCGTAACCTCGATTTCTCACAGTCTCTCCTCCTCTCTCTCTCTCTCTCTCTCTCTCTCTCTCTCGAACGTATGTACATACGTTGATACATATATCCTTCTACGGATGAAAACGCATCGCCACCACGTCCAACGGCCGTATATGCAAATAAAATGCAGAGAATATACACGGCTGAAGTTTGTAGACTCTAACGCGTTGGCATACCGACTTTCTGCATTTAATGCCTTAACCGCAACCCCGATGACTATGCTTATGGTCGACATTTAACCAACATTACGAGCAACCACCGCTCGAAGAGTATCCTACGGATCACGAAAAATATCAAAAGATATAAAAGATAGAATAAAGTGAAAAAAAAAAAAAAAAAAAAAAAAACAAAATGATTCTTGTTAAATCGTTACGAAACGATTCGATCGAGTGTGTCGAGAGTAAATAATTTAATAAAATCAATATTACGAGAATGATTATTCACGATTTTGGATCTAACCAACCATACGAATTGCGTATAAACGACGTGGAAAGAAGGCGTAGGAACGTTATGACGTGCTAGGCGGATGCACTTTTCACGAAGCGACGTCATCTGTTAGTTCCATTAACTCGTGATATCGCGTAATCATTACCGAGCAAACGCGTAGAATTTACAGCCTCGTTAGTGCGAGAATCAGGATGTGTATGTGCGTATGTGTGTGTATGTATATGTGCGTGCGCGTTTGCGTGTGTATGTTTGATACCTCTATATTATATATATATATATATATATATATATATATATATATATGTATGTATACCCTATTCTTGCATACGTGAATACAACGTGCAATTGCATACACATGGAAACGTACAACATAACGGCACCGGCTACAAACGCGAACGTCGCACTGCACCATTTCGCGGAGTAATAAAATTTCGTAACTTCATCAATAACAATAAACCACGGTAATGACATAAAAGATAGCATTGTCGCGATGCACTACTTACCTATCCCCCTGTAAAAAAGTTTCTTAAACGTTTTCTCGCGAATTTTCTTTTACTCCACGTTGTTCGTACTTTCAACGTTGAAAAATCAAACGCAACTGAAAAAAAAACTTTTCTTCCTCCTTTATTAATTAATTTATTAATTTTTCTTTTCTTTTTCATTTTTCTTTTCTCCTTTTTTTTTCCTTTTTTCTTTTCTTTTTCTTTATTTCTTTTTATTTTTTTTTCTGATTAAAACGTAAAACGAAAGAAAATTAACGAGAGATTTCTCGCGGCGCTCCGTTGTTACTGTCAGAGAAAGAGAGAGTATGACCATTCAAATTCATTTATCTTCGAACGTTCACAGACGCTTCCTATGTTAGAACGAAAGGTATGTAAATTCATATATTTCGTTATTTCATAACGTTTCCCAAGCATTTCCTTTCTCTCTTTCTCTTGCGATATTTCAAGGGGAAAATTTGGCTATCGTAACGACGCGAAATTCAAACGGTCTTTTCTCTTTCTCTCTCTCTCTCTCTCTCTCTTTCCCTTTCTTTCTCTCTCTCTCTCTTTATCCTCTTCTTTAAAGCACTCGAGAAAGATTAGCTGGTTGAAGCGTGGAGGAAGATAAATGTAAGGTTCGCATGTACGCTTTCCAAGTGGTACGTTACAAAGTGGGTATATCTTGCGTTAGAAAAAGGCGGATAGGATAAAGGACGGATAAGGCTTTACACTTTGTAATTAAGGTAAACCGACGCATTAAGATTCATAGCTTTTACCTGGAAGATACATGTCTCGTAGTTAAGTGGAAAAATAAGGAAGTAAAAAGAAAAAGATAAAAGAAAAGGGAAAAAAGGAAAACAACAAAAGAAAAAAAAAGAAACGAAAGAGAGAGAGAGAGAGAGAGAGAGAGAGAGAGAGGGAGGGAAGAAATTATATTCCATTCTTTTCTTTTATTGTTCAATCTCGTTAAATTTTTCATCCCGTAGTCATTTTCATTTCTTTCCTTTCCTTTCCTTTTCTATTCTTTTCTTTATCCGAATCGATCCTAACGTTTGCGCTCTTAATACTTATCAAAAATGATTAAAAAAAAAGAAAAAATAAATAAATAAATAAATAAATAAATAAAAAGAAAAATAAAAGTAAAAGTAAAAATAGATGAAATAAGAAAGTAAATAAAAAGAAAGGAAAGAAAGAGAGGAAAAAAAGAAAGAAAGAAAGAAGAAAGGAAGGAAGGAAGGAAGTAGTAACGATAAAAGGAAAGAAATTACATGTCGCAGAAACTATTCCATGTTACCGTCGAACAGCTTCAATGTAATGGATGACATCATAATTAACGCAACCACGAAAGAGTTTCAAGTGAATTCTAAACTCCGGACCTGGCAAGTGTGTACCGCGCTTGTTACTAAAACGTTTTGGATTTTAACAACGAGAGCGTAGTAGGTGGTCTTCAGGACTTTCAAACTCGTTCCTCTCTTAATGGGGATTGGGAGTGGATGGAGAGAGGAGGGGAGGGGAGGAGAGACAGAGAGAGAGAGAGAGAGAGATAGAGAAAGAGAGAGAAAGAGACCCTCGGATATAATAATCCACGGGTGTTGCGTTGGTCGTTCGTAAACGATGGGAGTCACGTTTTCTTTGTTAGAGATCTCGTAATCGAGCGGAAAAAGCGAATTAGAATCCGATGTAACGAGGTGGATGATACTTTTCATTTTCGAATGCGTTTTGCCAATTTTAACACATCGAATGGGAGCACATTGCAAATTACGAATTATTTATTCTTCTTTTCCATTTATTTCGCCTCGCAATTTTTAATTGCGAATTGCAAATTATCTTGAATTTTCCTTTTTTTTTCTGTTTTCTATTTTTTCCTTTTTTCTTTTTTTTTTTTTTTTTTTTGAACACATTCGTGCGTTTTATTATTCGTTAAGAGAACGGAAAAAAAGAAAAAAGAAAGAAAAAAAAAAGAAAAAAAAATCAGAAGATTTCGCAGTATTTCGCTCTTAGCAAAGCTCGACGCAATAAGAATAAACAAGAGAACGAAAACGCGCTTTGAAGTTTAATGTTTTCTTCGTCTTTTTGCCCTTTGCAGACGATTCTTTCCATCGCCAAAGTCTATCTCTTTCTCTCTCTCTCTCTCTTTCTCTCTCTCTCTCTCTCTCTCTCGCAAAACTCGACAACGACGTAATTAAATTAGTAAACCGACGTGAAGGAGTGGATTATTTACAAAGACGTCGTTCGATGCATCGAATTGAATATCCACAGTAGATGGGAGGTTGTATAACGACGTTAACGGAAAGATACGAGAGAGAGAGAGAGAGAGAGAGAGGGAGCTATCGGTGTAATCACGAATAAAAAAAAGAATAAATCCTTCCATTGTTCCTCTCTTCTCTTTTCCTTTTCTCCTTTTTCGTCCGAATTCAAATCGTAAAAGCTAAAACTTTCGAACGACCGTGAAAGAGGAAGAGAGAAATAGTGAGAGAGAGAGAGAGAGAGAGAGAGAGAGAGAGAGAGAAAGAGAAAGAGGAAGAGAGAGGGAGGGGGAAAGAAAAGAGGAAGATTATTTCGCGGGCCACGATAGGTGTAAGACTTTTGGCAAGGATAGAAGATAATCGAGCGAATTAAAGCGGCGCGAATTGCTTTTAAAGACGCGTCTTGATCAAAGTTCTTCTTATCGCTGTCGGATTCGGACTCTTTGGCGAAGGTACATACCGTCGAGTTGGCACATCGGAGAAAACTTTAATATCGAGATCGCAAAAACGTTCCCCTTTGAAAAGAAATACACACACACACCCACACACACATAGACACACATACACAAACATATACAGATTTGCATATAACGTAAGCGAATAATGAAGAACGAATAAAAAAGAAACAGGTTGTATACTTTTAACTCGACATTAGTAGATACGTATGTATCTCTACACGTGGACGTGTACTGCAAAAGGGGAAAAAGAAAAAAGAAAAGAAAAAAAAAAGAAAAAAAAAAGGAAAAAGAAGAAGAAGAAGAACACATAGACGCTAATGAATTTTCAATATCATGGGCTAGGATCTCTACAAGTGGAAAGAGGACACAGGGTGTATACATGTAACATTTCATTAGAATCGTTCTATGTGCATGCTCGTTACTGAAGAACATTTTCAGTCTCTCTCTCTCTCTCTCTCTCTCTCTCTCTCTCTCTCTCTCTTTCTTTCTCTCTTTCTCTCTGTCTCTGTCTTTCTCTCTTATATTCCAGAGGGAAACACGAAACGCTGAAGCAACGAAAGGAATTTTCGGCCGTAAAAGGCGGACCCTCCTCCCTTTGCACTATGCAATCGCAGAATGGAGCGAAATAATGAGCGTTGCAACAAGGTGTAATACACTTTCTGGATTCACCTTGCTCCTTGCATCTATCGTTGCCTTTTTTCTTTTTTCTTTTTTCTTTTCTCTTTTTCCTTTTTTTTTTTTCTTTTATTTTCTTTTATTTTCTTTCTTTTTCTAAACATTTTTTCTCAGCTACCTTTCTTTCTCTACCACCTTTACCACGTCCGTAAATTCATCCTTGTATCTTCTTATTCGTCGTTGGTGGCCATAATAAAACATCACGCGAATTTCCATTATTTTTCGCGAAGAAGACTCGTGTCGGATATCTTTTCCACGACATTTTTTTCAACATTATTTTCGTCGACGACCGGATAACTCGAGACGAAGTGGTTGAGGATCTTAGTGGTCGCTACGATGGCATGATTTATGATGAGGAACGAGGAAAAAGAGAGAGAGAGAGAGAGAGAGAGAGAGAGAGAGAGAGAGAGAAGAAAAAAAAGAAAAAAAGGGGGAAAAAAATAGAATAGAAAAGACCATGTTTGTTTTTTTTTTTTTTTATATTGTATAATATATCATCCCTTTTACGCATAAATTTTATAAACGTTTAATCGAACATTATTTTCTCCCGAAAGAAAGATCATAATTGTACTTGCATCGAATAAAAGAGAAATGTTCTCTAATTAGAAATAATGAAACGATATTCGAAGGATATAGCCTTGGCCAAATTTTTTCATTATTGACGGCACTGTTGGCGGCCATCAGGGACATTCGAGAACGACGTTTGGCACGATGAAGAGAATTTCAGAAACAGAGCAACAACGACATAAACGACATTTGCATTTAGTGCTTTTCGGTCGGATGATAATTGCGTTTGGGTTTTTGACATTGGTGATTGGTTATACGTCAATTTTATACAAGCCGCGTGAGTATTAGTTTTATATAGAGTTCGCATATGTTACAAGTAGGATGAAAATAGTATCGAAAGTTCGATTAGGGTCGTTATGTTACGATTATAATTCATGCGCGTTGTTATATTCGTTATACGAAATTTTGCGTGAAACGATTGAAACGATATACGTTTGCATTTACGCATATGCGTATAAGAATATACGTGAACGTGTATTCGTGCGCGTTTACGTTTTCGTCTTAGTATTCGTGTTCGTTCGTGTGTTTGTGTTTGTAATGGAACGTTATTAACCGAAAGGACCGTACCCACTGTAATCATTTTCTTCTCTAGGAGTGGGCGAGGTCAGATCTTAATCTAACAAATGTTCCGCCGACGTATAGCCGCTACTTCTCATAATTGTACGCGGTAACCATATACATTATTTCAAAGTTGCATCGTCCGGGGGAAAGTGAATTTGTTCGTGCGCACATTAATCCAAGCCTAGCCTTCGACAAGATGAATAATCGTTACAACGATAACGAGATTTTACCCATGTCTCTTGTATTGAGTCACGTTCTTTGTAAATTTTTCAAGAAAAGAAATAGAAAATGAAAAAAAGAAAAAAAAAAGGAAGAAAAAAATAATAAACGTGCAACGACGAATTAAAAAAAAAAAAAATATTATCCCATCGGATTCGTATTATTATTTCATATTTACGTACGTGAATGATCAATGTATTTGAAATACATTGATCAATTTTAACCTATTAACTGCGTTCGACTTTTTAGATAATGAATTTCTATCCATAATTGCAGAACGAACGATCATTGGTGTATATAATCTGCGAAGTGGCACTTTCTGTGGTATCTTGTTTTGAAAAATATCACACTAAAATTAATTGAATTTCTTAAAATTATTTTTTTTTTCTTTAATTTATTTGGTTTATGAATTTTATTTTTTTCTTTTTTTTTTGTTGACAATTTTTAAGTTTTCAATAAAAATAACATTTTCAAGAATGAATTATCAATTTTTTGGTAAAATAAAAATATAATCCTTGTTTGTTTTTCGTAAAATTTATAATAGGACCATTTATCCTGTGTACGACTGCGTCATTGCTTGATTTTAATTCCGCACTGTGTGAGGGTTTTTTTTTTTTTTTTTTTTTTTAATTAAAGTCCACAATTAACAGGTTAAGGATTACGCGACTATATTGAAATTTATATATTCGTCTAACAAAAAAGAAATAATAAAGAAAAAAGAAAGTTGGTCGATCGTTACACTTCGTCCGAATTAACAAATTTTAGTATGAAAAGAAACTCACGAATATAATCGTATTTTGCGGATTGGAGGGAGGGAATGGCAAAAAAAGAACAAAAAAAAAAAAAAAGAAGATGAAGAAGAAGAAGAAAAGGGAAACCTATTAATACGGCGGTAAATCGATCTCACTTAACTCCGGCGTCTGGAAATTTATTTATACATTATTTAATATAGGAAAAAAGAAGAGAAAAGAAAAGGAAAGAAAAGGAAGGAAATAAAAAAAAAGAAAAAAAAAAGAAATCCAAGTAAACCAACGATACGTTCCGTGGAGTTTAATAAAACGATATAGTTATTTTAACTTACGACGGTGATTAATTAAACGTGTAAAATTCAAAAGTCTGTTTTTGTACGTTTTTTTTCCCCCCTCCTTTTTTTTTTCTTTTTGTTTTTCTCTTTTTCTTTCCTTTACTTTTCCACCGTCGGATACAATTCACGGATATCGATGGTATTAATAAATCCGTAGGATCGGCGTATAAAGGTCTCGAGCGTAAGTAAGGTTATCCTCGCAATATTTCCTCTTTATTTATCCGACTTTTGAGAAAAGATAAAGACGCTCTCGGTTGATGGTACAAAGAAGAAAAGCCGAAACCTTTAGAAAAGAAACCGTATAGATATACCAACGATATACCCTTTGACCTGAAAAGAACCGTTCAAAACACACCCTTCCAATATTGGGAACGGACGCAAATTTGTCTCAGAGAAACTTTTATACTGCATTCGCGAAGATTATAAAGTAACGACGAGAATGATGACGATCGGATCGGATCGAATCGGAGTCGAAGTCGGAGTTGGAGTTGGAGTCGAATAGGAAAACGTCAAAGAATAAGAAAATAGAGAGAAAATAGAGAGAAAGTTATATAAAAGGGAAAAACTAGCCATCGTGGGTTGGTTAGCCTTCGACGTATCGTACTTTTTCGTGGATGATATAGGGGAGAGAAGGGGAGAGAGAGAAGTCAAAGGAAGAGTGCCATTGTTTGCGATATATTTAAAGGTTAAACGGAAGACGGACACCGATGCTCTTCCCCCTCTCCCTCCCTCCCCACCACCCACCGCCTACTTATCCTTCTTTTTTACTTTCGTCCTTCTACGCGTTTGCATGTCGTCGGAAAAAAAGTATGTATTACGCCGTCGGCAATACGAATTATGAGTTACAAATGAAAGGGGAGAGAAGAGGGCAAACGAGAGCTGACTCTGCTATGACTAGAGAGTAGAGAATGAAGTAGGGGAGGAAAAGAGAAAGAGAGAGAGAGGAGGAAGGAGTAAGGTAGAAATAATTCCGAATGCGTGGGTCAAACAGACATTCTAAGGCCTCTTTATTGCCGGGTCAAAGGAAATCCCAGGAGCGGATCGGGAAGCACAAAGAAGAGGATTTTACGCGTCTGCCTGCCTGCCTGCCTGCCTGCCTGCCTGCCTTTTTTACTCCGCGAGGAAAGTCCAAAGAATTTTTACAGGGAGAAGAGGAGACAAGACCGAATGATCGTGCGCGCGCACGTGTATATTTCAAATAGAGAGAGAGAGAGAGAGAGAGAGAGAGAGAGAGAGAGAGAGAACATTCTCTAAACGGAGAGAATATTGAAAATATTTTACGTCCTCGGAAAGCTCGAGATTCCATAGGAGAAACGGAAGAAATAGAGTGAGAGAGAGAGAGAGAGAGAGAGAGAGAGAGAGAGAGAGAGAAATAGAGAGAAAAAGACAGAAAGAAAGAGAGAAAGAGAGAAAATGAAGGTACAATCGGGTGGCTTTTTGTAAGATATAACGAATATAACGAATTAATCGCGTTTCAGTCTACTACGATCGAACGCTTTTAAGACGTTCCTCGATCACCGTCGTCCCTCGATGCTTTCTCCAAGGGAGAATACCAATTCGAAAAGTCTGATGGGCCACCATTCTCCAAAAGAGGTCAGCCTGGCGTTACTCTGACGAATGGTCGCCCCTTTCCCGCGATAATGCACGTTCTCATATCAACGCTGAGAAACCACGTTGCTTTTCGAAAACGTCATTCGGAAGTTCTCAATCACCCTCGAGTACCTTTTCCCTCTCTCTCTCTCCCTCTCTCTCTCTCCCTCTCTCTCTCCCTCTCTCTCTCCCTCTCTCTCTCTCTCTCTCTCTCTCTCTTGCCCAACATGGCATGCGCGATTCAGCTTCTCCCTTTTCTTGATCCCGACGAATTTCAAAAGGTAATGGAAAGTTCGATTTTCTCGTTTCTAGATCGTTCAACGAGTCAGCTCGTAGGGGTTACGCCTGAAATTCTTCACGGTCGACGTAACAAATTTCAGGGCTCCTACCGTTCCCTCGATCGGATTCATTTTCGATCTAGTTTTTTCTCTTTTTATTTCCTTTTTGTTTTTGTTTTTTCCTTTTTTTATTTCCATTGTCGAACTAACTCTCTACGTCTCTCTCTCTCTCTCTATTTCTATCTCTATCTCTATCTCTGTCTATCTATCTATCTATCTCTTTTCCTCTCTGATCACTATGAACAATAGGTTAATCAGAAAGAAAACGATCGACTTAGGAAAAAATACAACTTTGATAATACCATTATGCTTCGTTACTTTCTCTCTCTCTCTCTCTCTCTCTCTCTCTCTCTCTCTCTCTCTGTTTCTCTCTCTCTCTCTCTGTCCTTTCTTCGATGAACTTGCCCTTTCTCGAAAATGGAATACTAACGATTCATTGACTTGACTCATTGCTATTAGCCTCCCAGCAGATATTAGCCAGTCGGCACAGCTGTTTGGACAAGGATGGTGTATCATTGACAACGAATGAAAACGATGTGTCAGATAAAAAAGTAACAAAGCAGAGAAAAAGCAATATCCATAATGTGTGTGTGTATGTGTGTGTGTGTGTGTGTGAAAGGCACAAATTGGTAGCGATTTAATTAAATAATCATAGAACTACGGTGAATGAGAATATCGTTCGAGAGACGTACTTGAAAGTTTGATAGGGATATGAGATTTCGAATGGCCCGATGAAACAGGAAAAAGCTTATGAAAGAAAAAAAAAAAAAGAAAAAAAGAAAAAAATAAAGAAAGAAAATAAAAGGAAAAGGAAAAAGGAGGGAAAAAAAAAGAAAACGAAAAAAAGGGAAACGAGAAACGTCATACGCACTTCGCGTGTATGACCAACGTGACCGAAAACACACATATATACACGCACGCACACACACACACACACACACACACACGCGCACGCACATCCTGGTCACGTCTGCCGGTCGATCTATTCAAAAGAATTGCAAGTCCATCCACGTAACATAAAATATAGTAAATCGGGCAGAGAGTAATGCCTCGCTCGTAAATAACATGACATATGTTCGTAGGAGGCACGGCTGGCATGCACGCGGTAAATCTTTCGAGTCTAAAAACGATCGATATTTCGTGTTCGCCGCGCTTTAAAGCCGCCATATTGTCAAGCATTGACTCGCCACCTATCGGAAAATCGATCGACCTTTGTCACCGGCGGCAATTTCGAACGAATCCTATGCCTTTTATAATAAACTTTATCATTACAAGCACGATTTCTAGAAATTCCATTTTTCTTTCTGACATTTTGTATACGTATTTAAAAAAAAAAAAGAAAAAAGAAAAAAAAACAGAAAAAAACAAATGTCCCTTTTCAATTCGTTTAAAAAAAAAAAAAAAAAAATAAAGTAGAAATTAAAACAAAAACAGAAAGTAAAAAAGGAAAAGAAAGAAAGAAAAAAAGAAAGAAAGAAAGAAAGAAAGAAAGAAAGAAAGAAAGAAAGAAAGAAAGAAAGAAAGAAAGGAACAAGAACAAAATGGAAAATTTGCTCAGGTAAAATCGTTTCAATGGTGTACAAGGCAATGGATTAAGCAATTTATTTATAAAATTGTCGCATGAAAAATTAAAGACGCGAGGAGCTATTTCCATTCGTATTTTTCGTTGACGTACAAGGATTGGACTCTTTCTTTTAACCTTTTCCCTTTTCCTGAAAAGCATTTCATCGTAGTTCACGAAGAATAATTTAAAGAAGTTTTTCTTGATCCTCATTAATGGGTTTTGCTCGAAATCAAAAAATATAAATTGTTACGTTATGTAATTATCAGAATTGCAAATTTGCATTAAAAGCTAAGTCTAACTATTTATTTCGTGTAATTTGAAGAGAGGAAAGGAAAGAAAAGAGAAGAAGAAAGAAGAAAGAAGAAAAAGGAAAAAGAAAAAAGAGAAAAGAAAAGGAAAAAAAGAAAGAAAGAAGAAGAAAAAGAAGAAAAGAAAAGAGAAGAGAGAAAAGAAATTTTAGAAAAATGGAGAGAGAGAGAGAGAGAGAGAGAGAGAAAGAGAGATTAAAGCAAGAGTTTGATTCGCGATCGCGTCTTCTCCGAATGCGGTTGAAAGCTGACAAGGGTTCCGAGCGGGAGCACCAATCAACGTCACACGTTGCTTTTCACAAAGTTTCCAACGAATACGCGATGATTCGCGGTAGCCTTCCACAATGTTTCCACCATGAAAGCACTCTCGTTCGGTCGCTCTCTATGGTGCTTTCCATTTCTAATACGCGCGACGGTTCTTTAGCCTTTAAATCGAAATAGTATGCTTGATAAGCATGTAATCCGCATGCGGGAATGAATATTTTCTCTCTCATTTACGTTTCCATTTAAGTTACCAGCGTCGAGAGTCGAACGCTCGTTAACGGCATTATCAAAGGTTATCATATTATTGCGTACCAATTTTGGTTAAACGTTTATCGCGAAACAATGTTTCCTATTAGACTAACAACTAGTCAATTTAAAATTTGCTCGCCGATAAGACCGTAACAGTTTTGAAAGTAGATGAAAAAGATCGGAATTTTATCGAGCAGAAGATGACAACGACGACAGATACAAAAAAAAAAAAAAAAAAAAAATATGGTAATTTTGAAATCTCGGTAATATGAAATAACACGGTCGGCTAAGTATACGACACGATTGGTGGAGGAATGAAATGGTTAGGGTCGGCCTCTCATCAAAACCGAGATAACAATCGCTATCCCGGCCATTACGGTAAACCTTATTTAATTTTACGTTCTACCTCGTTCCGCTAAATCACACGAAATTTCCTTCGGACGCGATTAAGTCACGGATTTGACGGGAGATTGATTAAAAGTGGCCCTTTCACTTTTCTTCCTCCTCCCACTTCTTCCTCCTTCTCCTCCCTCCCTCCTCCCGTGAGATCCTCCCGTCGTATCCTCGTGGGATCCTTCGTAGAAAAGGTTCCTTCGGAGAAATTCGATAATCGAAAAAT
Organism: Vespa crabro; assembly: GCF_910589235.1. NCBI lineage: Eukaryota > Metazoa > Arthropoda > Insecta > Hymenoptera > Vespidae > Vespa > Vespa crabro. The sequence goes on from NC_060974.1 coordinate 1,829,863, forward strand.
ATTTTAGAAAAAGAAAAATCACCATACCTCGTCTCTTTAATAAACTTTTCGAAAATAAACGTTTCTTATTTTTTTTATTTTTTTTATTTTTTAGATTCAAAACGAAACAAAATATCGTGTTATCGTTTTTCGAGGCCTTCTGCTCGATTGTACATTTTATTCACAGGGTGGGGGAAGAAAAAAAGGGAAAAAGAAAAAGAAATCTAAGAGAAACGAAAACGTACAAACGTTATTTGAAAGGAGCAGTCCGAAAAACATTGAAATTACGTACCACCTATAAATACTTAATAATGACCACTTTTCCGTCGAGTTTCCTGCAAATACTGGCATTTCGTTTTCCGCTAGCGAATTCGTGCTAACGTGCTAGCATTGCTGTTAACGTTGGTGTTACCGAGGCAGGGCAACAGCAGCTTCATCACCCGATTTCGCAATTATCGAAGAAATAAGAGGACAATTGCATTTGGCTGCGACAAATCGCCCTGTCGAGTTCTCCGACCTCCCTACCCTTCCATTTCTCTCTCTTTCTCTCTCTCTCTCTCTCGCCCTCTCTCTCTCTCTCTCTCTCTCTCTCTCTGACATACGCGCGCATACAAACGTAATGAACACGTTTACACAGAACTACAATACATGTACATACACATACACATACACATGCATACACATACACATACATACACACACACGCAGGAGAGTTGAACTACGAGAACGGAAACAAGAGAGGGGTAAGAGAGAGGGAGAGAGGTAACAAGCAAGGCAGGAAGCGTAATATGAAGTTCCATGTAATCGAGAGCGTTAATCGAACGACTCGATAATCGTTAGATCCGGCCAACAAAGTTATGCCGATCGTCTCTCTATTTGAGCATTGTCGCGAACGAATTTTACGCTTACAATTTTACTCCTTTCACTTTGCTCACGAATATTTTCGCAATGTGCGTATCCAGATTGTATAACCAGAATAAAACGTTATTAAAATAAAAAAAGAAAAAAAGAGAAAGAAAAAGAAGAAAAAGAAAAGAAAGAGAAAATGAAAAAAAAAATAAATAAAAAAGAAAAACATATCGTATCGTACGTTACTTCGTTACATATCCACTATCTTATCATTGTTTGACCCTTGGACGAAAAGGGGTCACAATCGATAAATCCATACCGTTAGAGATAGAGATAACCTTTCGAATGAGAATAGTGAATAATAGTTGTGCCGTACTACGTTAACATCCGATAACATTTACATGGTTCTACGTAATTAGCTGTATTACGATAATGAAAAAGGATTTTACAAACGCGATAGACACGATAGACGACACGTGGTAAAAAAGAAAAAAAAAAAAGGCTTGGCGAGCGAATGAAATCGAATGGAAAGACGAGATCATCCACGTGGATTCCCATGGATGACCTAAAAAAAAAAAAAAAAAAAAAAACAAAAACAAAATAAAAACAAAAATTCTTAGATTTCCTACGATTTATCCTTATCTTCCTTACTTATCCTTTGATGGAATTCGATTGCTCGATTTAACAAGTGATCGGAAGATTGAGGTTTCTTTAAGTAACTGTATGTATATACCTTTCTCGATCGTTCCTCAAAAAGTTTTACCTTCACAGGAGATAAAACCTTAGAGGAGCTTTACAACTATTACAACGAAAACTCTCTAGCAAAACGTTTATACGAATGAACTTGGATAGGAATATCGGACTAATGTACTAGACGAAGAGGATATAAGAGAGAAAGAGAGATAGAGCCTAAGTGAAACGAATGTACGTAGTTTCCGGTTACAGTTTCACAGGACATTGTAACGGTGTCAACTTTGTCCATTAACCATCGATTTCACTCGGTACTTTGGCCAACTGGGCTAAAGCATTTACCCTCTCTTCTCCGATAGCATTCAAATTTCAAATCCAATGCGATGGTTTCTCTCTCTCTCTCTCTCTCTCTCTCTTTCTCTCTCTCTCCAGTTTTCATTTTTTTTTTGTTCCTTTTCCAACAACCATTTCTACTTACTTTTTCCTCGATCGTACTCTTTTCTCATCGAACCTTTTTACCATTTTTCTTTTTTTTTTTTTTCCTTTTTCTTCTATTTTTATCTTTGTTCACGAGCCAATCGGAAGAGGTTATCACGAGTTCTTAATTGTAAGCTACTAATGAAATACCAACGAGAAGGATATAAATGGCACGCAGCATAAATCTCTACACGGCTTTCTCTCATTGCGATTACGTTGATACGCTAGAATACGCGCGGGAGAGAATATAAATATACAATTTTCCTTTTCTGCACGTATAGACAAAAGGAGGGTGAGTGGGTAGTGGTGGTGGTGGATGGGGGAATATATTAACGAACGCGACAAAGAAATTAGACGTTGGTGTTATTGATATTCCACGTTGGAAACCTCACGCAGGGTGCGATGGAAAAGGCGGAAGGGGGTAGGGGGGAGGGGTAGAGGGAGAGACTCGAAAATTATCAAGACGTGATATTCCTTTATAATTACATTTGTTTTCACGAGTTTGATTCGCGAACTTTCCACGACGAGATTCTTATTCGTCATTTGAAGTTTGTCTAGCCTTTTCCTTCCTTCTTTCTTTTTTTTTCTTTTTTATCTATTCATTTATTTTGTTATTTTTTTCTCCCCCTCCCCCTCTCCTATCTTCTCTTCTTTTTTTCTTTTCATTCTTTTTACACGCTCGTTAAGATCGATCCTTGAGGAAAAGAGCTCCAGGTAGATAAACTCTGCAACGTTTCTCATATCTAGTATACTAACTCTAATATTTACGAACGAACGAGCAAAACGTTTCCGATTTAATTAGTCGACCAAGTCAAGTGGAAAGTATTAAAAAAGAGAAGACGAAGAAGAAGGAGAAAAAGAGAGAAGAAGATGAAGAAGAAGAAGAAGAAGAAGAAGAAGAAGAAGAAGAGAAAAAAGCAGAGAACAAATAATAGAACGAATTGAACGAAAAGAAAAAAACAAAAAAAGAAAACAAGAAGAATCAAACAAACAAACAAAGAAACAATGAAAAAAAAAGCAAAAGAACAGGAAAAAAAAACAAATAAATAAATAAAGAACATCGGCATCGGTCAGATCCGTTTGCGTTAATGATCAATCTCACGATCGCCCATATCACAAAGCGCAAATTGGATGACGTAACAAAGGATCTTCCGTGCTAACCATCCTATAACACCTATATGTATATACATACATACATACATACATACATATATATATATATATATATATATATATATATATATATATATATGTATATGTATACCTGGTTCCACCAAGTCATTATAGCTTTCTCTATATCCCCCTCCACTCCCCAACTCTCCAACCCCTGCCGTCGCTTATACAAGCATACACAAGAGAATATACAATGGAACGCGTTAACTGCGGCACAACTCCGCATAGCGAATCTGAATCTCCGCTAGTGTTGTGTTGGTTTGTCCCTACTACAAAATAGTAGTACCCCCATACGCGTTACGTAGTAGCATTTATTTATCGCCTACAAATATTACGATCGTTTTTCAGAGAGAAAGAGTACAACAACGACAACCACGGCTTTTCGAGTTTTCCTACAGTAACAGACCTATAAACAATTGTTCCGCAGGCTAATAAATTAGATCGATATCTTTCCCTTTTCACATAACGCTTTCTACAAAATCTCTTTTCTATTGATAAGATGACGGAATTAGTAATATTTTTACAAATGAATTCGCAATTTCTTATCTCGAAATTCACATTAACTGGATAGATATGCGTGTTTTTATATGTAATACATGCAAAAGTTTGTAAACTTTCGAACGGATAGATGCCAAAAAAAAAAGAAAATAAAAAAAAGAAAAGAAAAAGGAACTTTAATAACAGAGGAACTCTGCCAAATCGTGGATGACCTTTAATGCGTTCAAATTTATGCGCGTGCGCGGTTATTTTTTTTTACCTCGTGGGAAAAGAGAATATAAACAAGAACGTTAATAAAGCGTTATTCTCTCTTTCGCATTAGCTCTTAGCATTATGATTACAAAGTGTTAACTCGGTGGATTACTGGTCGCGTGCCACTCTACCGCGCGCCTACAATTCTTTTCCCTCCCCAAAGGCACGCTTTGTTCCTCGAATAATTATGAGACGACGAGAGTTAACAGGATAATTCCGGGGCGACGAGCGCCACGACCAAAGTGGTGCCTGGCTCCTTCTCTCTCTCTCTCTCTCTCTCTCTCTCTCTCTCTCTCTCTCTCTCTGTCTTTCCTTTCATTTTCTTTATTCGTCGTTAAAATTACTTAATTCCGAGAGAGAGAGAGAAAGGCTCGATCAAGTGGTTATAACGTTCCTCAAACGAATTTTCTTCTTCTTCTTCTTCTTCTTATTATTATTATTATTATTATTATTTTAGCGCGAATGTCTCTTTCTTTTCAACCCTTATTTTCTAATTTCCTTCAACGAAGAACAGGGAAGGAGAAAAGGAAAGAGGATCACACGCGAAGATACGTTTTACGTACGTACGTACATACATACATATATATATATATATATATATATATATATATATATACATACATACATACATTGATAGATAGATAGATACATGTACGCAATATACACAGATGCGTTCTCTAATTGACAATGAGCGAATAACTCTGTTTCGAGTTTCTACGGTGGAAATACGAATGGAGTTTACTGCCATCCACCCCTTTTCTCCCTTCATTAAGACTGCAATCATTCCATCATTCCATCGTAATCTAATAGCAAACTTGGCCCGTCCATTTCTACCAATCCAAATGCGACCCAGTAAAGTCCTACAGTTAAATTTCCTGTGCCCGGAAAAACAACAGTCTGCAGTATACGCGCGATGCTTGTTATCGACCCTTTCATCGATAAATCCTTTTCTAATACCACTTTTCGTCCTTTCTCCGATCTCCATTTCCTCTCTCTTCTACACCCCTCGCCCTTGTCGATACCCCTATCTCTCTTTCTTCCTTCCTCTCTCTCTCTCTCTCTCTCTCTCTCTCTCTCTCTCTCTCTCTTCCCTTTCCTCTTTCGTGATTAGTTAACGTTTTAGCAGTGTAATCTAAGCATCGTTTTCAACTAAGCGTGTAAAGTTATATACTCGTTTCGACTAGTAACACGATAGCTTTTCATAAAGTATATACGTTGTAAGAGAAAGACGAGGCTTGACTACGTGATAAAGCGTACTTTAGACTTTAACATTACAACGTTAACTTCTTACGATGTTTAAAGGACGTACGTTATTCTCGTGTGAAATCTTCAAAGTTCGCCGACGTGATCTCACCTGGGCGAATCGCCGACGAGCTCGGACATACACCGGTCGATCACTCGAAAGGTAGAATTCTTAACGTCCAAGTATATATATATTTCGATCCTGAAACAATATAAAATAAGAAGGTCAATAAGAAGATCCTTTGGCTGGTTGACTGACTGAACTGACTGGCTGAACTGACTTATTGGCTACCTAACTGACTGAACTGAACTGAACTGACTGACTGACTGACTGACTGACTGACTGATTGACAGTCTGACTGGCTTGCTTAATGGATAATAAGGAATTATGTTGACTGTTTTTGTCATTATGATACTCTTATATAATAAAATAAATTATATGTGTGATATTGTGAAACATGGGAATGATTAAATGCGTGTTTCTATTCTACCTCAATGTTTTCCTAATTATAATAATACCTAGTTTAATTAATCGTAACAAACGTAATAAGGAAAACTTTATTTTCATTAATATATTCAAAGTTTAATGAGTCTGATCTATAGATGATCGGTAATCCTATATAATAAGTTTATCGATGCAAAATACTCTTTCTCTCTCTCTCTCTCTCTCTCTCTCTCTCTCTCTATTGTACTTTTCGATTAATCACGAAAGTAACGTACCTTCGTTAAGAGAAATTAATTAACGAGGGATAAAATCCTGATCGAAACACCCAACTAAAGAGATTCGTTTCGGAGAATAGCTTCCAATAAAATGATTCGATAAAAAAAATTTCTTTTTTCTAAGAATATACCACTCTCGAACATACGATTTCTCTCTCTCTCGCTCTCTCGCTCTCTTTCTCTCATAAGATCGTATATAATTCAAGTTCTAAGGTTCCCAGGCGCGTTTAAGTCGCGAAGACGGTAAAAAGCGCTCCCAAAGCGCTTTCCATTTTAACCAGAATTTTTGCACATTAGTGTACCGGTAAAACGTAGTACAAACACATCCTATTATAGCGTCCTTCTTCGTCGTTCCTTTTCCTGCGGCTTACCCGAAGCTGCTTAAACTTAATAGCTCAAAAGTTAAGCTTAATGTAAGACGTTGGTGTACGTATTTTAGAAGAACGGCGAGAGACGTCCAAGGGACGCCATAAACAGGGTTTGACTCTGAAAGAAAAAGCACCTTACTTTTCCTTACCCCCCTCCCACCACTCCCGTCCCTTTTCTCTCTTTCTTTATCTCTCTCTCTCTCTCTCTTTCTCTCTCTTTCTCTCTCTTTTTCTTTTTCTCCTTTTTTTTTTTTTTTTAATAGATACTACTCTGCCGCGCTATTAGAGCCATTTCGAAAGATTAACTTCATTTTGGATAAAATATCGTCGGATTAAAATTTTTTCTAAAAGTTTTTAAATATATCCCTGTATTAAGTTCAATTACGGCAAGGAGAATCTTCATTAACTGTAAAAGATCCATGGGGAAAATCGTATAAATTGATCGATGATTCCGAGTCATTTGTGCGAAGATACACGAAAAGATTATTATCACGGTTATCGCGATAATCAAAGTGATATTCACGTGTATCTTAAAACATTCGATATCAATTATAAAAGATGATCCTTCGAGTGAAGTTTGGTACATCGTAAACGTATACCATTAGAAATGGGCGATCACTTAGGAAGGCGAGTTTCGAGACACGTCTTAATCTTCGTCATCGGCAGCCGTCTTGATGTTTCCTAGACACGCGAGAGAACAACCAAAACACCGTGACACGTCAATTTCTCGGTTATTTAAGCTTTTTCTAAATGTATTGATGACGTTTTAGTCCTTTACGTATGTATTTTACGTAAAATACAAAACAATAATATCACAATAGTAAAAATTGTGTATACATGAATATAAATGTATGTAAATGTCTGTTAACTTGTTTATTACTCGAATTCATTGATATTAATTTTAAAGATGATTTTTAAATTTAACGATAAAAAAAAGAATTACACTTGCTATAAATTCTTTAATTATTTAGAATAGAAAAAAAAAAAAAAAAGAAAAAAAATCCTCCTTTAGCGCATACTTGAGCGCATCGTACGGCATTCGCCATAAGTCTCGTTCTTCGCTCGAACGAGGAAGGATGAAAAATTAGATTATCGGCCGAGTACTCTCTCTCTCTCTCTCTCTCTCTCTCTACCTCTCTCTCTCTCTCTCACTCACTCATAGAGAAAACCATCGTAGATATAACAAAAGCGTCCGGATCGCTCGTAACTCTATATTAAATAATTTAGTAGTACTCGGTCGTTTCTAACAGACTTTTCTCCGTACATAACTAGCTCGTACACGTAGAAAAAGAGGTAAAGGACAAAATGCTTTTGCCTTCCGCAAACTTAAAACCCCAACTTCTACTCTACCAACCGACAACCCCTCCTTTCGAGTACCACTACCACCACCACCACCATCACCACCCTCGGTTAGCATATCTCAGCGAATTTCTATTCTCGTATCACGCGAGAGTTATTAAGGCAAAGTATAACGCGTTGCATTTAGCCAACACCCCATAAAACTGTAAACACGTTGTCGGCATCGGTTTTATCGCGTACTCATCGCACCGCGTTGGCAGTTTACGCTGAATTCATTTACTGCCATTTCACCATCCACCCTCTCTATCTCTCTCTCTCTCTCTCTCTCTCTCTCTCTCTCTCTCTCTCTCTGTCTATCTCTCTTTCTCTTACTCGGTACGATCGTTGGTTGAAAGAGAGGGAGAGAACGTGCTCACGGATGAATAATTTTATACCTTGTCATCGTCATCGAAGCGTTGACGATTGTCGAACGATTACGTTACCATCGTATGGCGAAAGCATTCTGGCGTAGAACGTAAAGCGATTAGCGTGATATGCGTGTAAGATAACACGGAAAAAGCAATTGATTCGATTTCATGTTAACGCGTTTACATGCGCGATGTGATTTTCTTTATTCGCAGTTTAAAGATCGGCGTTAAGAGTAGGAGGGGGTTTGGGAGGGGCGGAAGGGAAAGATGGCGTATATAAACGTACATGATTTCTAGAATTTGTCGTTTTATTTTACGAATCAATAAAAATATATTGTTTACACCCCCCCCCCACCTCTTCCCCATGCCATCCCACCATTCAATCGTCGATCTTTACATTTATCATCTCGTGCGATATTGTTGGATGATAATAATTATTTTATCGAGATATAATGATTAATAGAATTCTTTTTTCTTTTTTTTGATAGTAATTAAAACGATCATCTTTCGAACGTATTCGCAATTTGGTAATACTTTTCGAATGTATCGTTTTTACTTTGTGTGTGTATATATATATATATATATATATATATATATATATATATACATATATAAGCTTAATCGCTTGTACCACTTGAATGGACATGCGAAAGAGGAAAAATTTCGATTCGTTTGATCTCTTTCAGCAACGAGAATTAATCCAGAGGACGCTTATCAAAACATTTCATTCAACTTTCGAGTAGATTGAAAGCGAACGGAGCGCTAAAGCGCCCTTCGGAATTGGTTAAAACCGATCGCACGAAAGAAACCAAACGAGACCAGAAGGGGTTTTCAGAATTTCTCGAAAACTTGGCAATAATCGATTCCTCTCTCTCTCTCTCTCTCTCTCTCTCTCTCTCTCTCTCTCTCTCTCTCTCTCTCTCTCTCTCTGCATCGTCTCATAAAACCGAGTTACATATGCCTCTTTGGAGCGATAAAGAAAGAAAGAAAAAGAAAAAAATAAAGAAAAAAAAAACAAACAAACAAAAACAGAGAGCACAATTTACGCGGGATGAGTGAAAAAACAAAACAAAACAAAAAGAAAAAACGAAAAAAAGTTTTTAATCTCGAAAAATGATTCTTTCTACAACGATGGTTCAAAATTAAAAGGCAATATTGTTCGTCGAAGTCGTCTCGTTAAATTCGCTATTAAGCGATCTCTTTCTACCCGAATATGATCGTTGAACGAATTCAATAGAATTTACTATCGTTTCTTAACTGGCTTGTGAAAAAAAGAATGAAAAAAAAAAAAAAGACAGAGAAAAAAGTCAATATTTTACTACTATTCGTAGAGAAGTTACTTTTTACGTAACCATTATATCATACATCACATAGTTTATATATATATATATATATATATATATATATATATATATATATATATTATGTCAACGCTGATCCGACTCGTAACGTTTCTCTCTCATTTATTCGTAACTATCGACGTCAGTACGATCGGGAACTCTTTGATTTTGCATCCTCGTAATACGCGTGCAATACAGAGAGAGATGAAAAGAGAGATAGAAAGAGAGAGAGAGAGAGAGAGAGAGAGAGAGAGAGATACACACACACACATAAACACGGCTGAAGTCAACGATGGCTCGTTGCGGATGTATCAGCCACAGGTGCCTCCTCGTTGACGCGCAAACAAGAGCGGCGTTTACGGCTGACACAAAAGCAAAGCGTCTCCTCCCACACCTATCCCTTCATCCTTCTCTACCTCCACCACTCTCCTCCTATTCCTCTTAGTCGTCGGCGTCGTCGCCCTTCGACGCCTTTGTGAGAACATCGCTCAATCCCACCCTCCTTTCTCTCTCTTCCACTTCCGTGAAAGAAAGAGAGATGCTACCGGCTTACTGTACTACCACTATCATGAAATAGTTAAGATAATGTACAGGATGTCGCGAATGCACCGATCGTTTAACAACGTTGCTTGCTTGCTCACTTGCTACCAAGCAACGCTGTTTGCCTAGGTGTGCATTCACTGTACGGTGGAATACCTAACGTGCCGTCTCCCCTCTCGATCCTCTCTCTCTCTCTCTCTCTCTCTCTCTCTCTCTCTCTCTCTCTCTCTCTCTCTGTCTCTTACAAGCTGTGGACGGCAGCTTCCGCGTCGGTAGGTAGTCGTGCGGATATTAAAATCAATACGGTATGCGTTTGACTGGCACACCGTATCCACCGACATTACCGCACACGTCTGAGCCTATTGCTACCCTATGTATCTCTCTCTCTCTCTCTCTCTCTCTCTCTCTCTCTCTCTCTCTCTGTCTGTCTTTCTCTCTACCTATGTCTAGACATCGGAGAACAATCAACATACACGCATTATACCTAAATATATTCCATATAGACTTTTTAAATAGATAGACTTATAATATAGATAATTAAATATAAATATGCTTATGTATGCATAAATTATTATGTACAAATGAATGATAATGTATATATATATAACGTTAATATCTTGACGAATATCTACGTAAATTATCTTACATAGATAAGAAGAAATGTTCGAGGAACGTACAATTAATTGAATTGCAAACGTAACATGTCTATAGAGAATATGCATGTAAAAATATTATGATCATGTGAATGTATTCGTAACACGAATACATCTTCGACAGGAACCATCTTTAGTTGGATAGCTAGCAAACGTCGTTGGATCCATTCACATGGGAATTGTAGTTGCAACGGAGACGTTAGGGTTTGCATCGGACAAGCGAGTGAAGGGCCAGAATGGTCGAAGCACGAGGTGTGAAACCCGTCGCCAAAGACACACTCACACACACGTGCGCGCGCGCATACACACACACACAGATAGAGAGACAGAGAGACAGAGAGAGAGAATGTCTATGTGGGATAGTTTCATAGCAAGTTAATCAGACACCCGGTAGAGTCTCCGGGGATGGACGCAACGTGCAACGAAACATTGTTCCCGATACAGTTTCCTCGAAGACGATGGAAACTTGGGTAAGAGATAAAGAGAGATACCTTGTGTATTAGAGAAAGATATCGTAACCAACGACCGACATCAAATACCAAGCCAAGACGTGCAGATGGCACGTAACAGCTGTTCCTAATGACCTGTTTAACAACGCTCGGCTCTATACACCTACATATGTATTCTCTATACATATCTATTCTCTTCGTGATATTTAGAAAAATTTCTATTTTCCTTTTTCCTCGTTATAATCGATATTATTACGAGCAATCTGTAAATTCTATATCCCTTTGTCAAGGGGTGTTTAATATTTTCATTATCGATAACAGAAAAAAGAAATAAAATGAGAGAATACAAGAGAGAGAAAGAGAGAGAGAGAGAGAGAGAGAGAGAGAGAGAGAGAAAGAGATATCTTCCAAGGAAAGTTCTCTCTCTCTCTTTCTATCTCTATCTCGATACAAAGTAGTTGAAACGAGTAATAGACCGACGGAAAAGGTACTCGTAAGCGTTGTAATCTTCTTGTCATCTCATTACTCTATTAATTTGCCGAGCAATCGTCAAGCTTTTTTACTTCCGTGTCGTCTTCTAACGTTACACGACGAAAGGAGGCCAGAAGAAACTGACCAAGGTAGAAACGTCCTAAAAGGGAAAAGTAGTGTACAATTGAAAAGATTAAAAGGACGGATGACCAAGGAAAAGAAATTTCTAACGTTGACAGATGAATAATTGAGTTAGCCGTAAGTATGGCGTTGAATTTTCTCTCTCTATTTTTTCTTTTTTTTCTTTTATTTTTTTTTTCTCTTTTTCTTTTTTCTTTCTTTTTTTTTCCATCACTTTACGATTAAAAGACGACATCAACGTACTTGACGAACAATTAAATGAGAAATTAAAGAATAAGATTGGACATCTTTTATCTTTCTTTACTCGTTTGATATTTCAACTATATCAGGCAAATATATAAGATTATGCATCGCTCGTATTAAATTTTAATAACAATTTTGAATATTATTAATTGCAAGTTAAATTTCGTTGTCAAAAATATATTATAGGTAGAACGTACAAGAGATATACAGAGATAACCATTCATACGTGCGTACATATGCGTGTGCGTGTGTGTTTGTGTGTATGTATATGTGTGGTTAATTAGAAAACTAATTATCATCTACCGTCGACCCGATTCCAACCCACGTCCGCGCATTTTCATACAATTTTACCGAAAAGTAAATAAATATGCAGGAGAACTGAGGATGTTAATTACGTCGATGCAAAAAGATCGGCATTAATTAGGATGGAGATGATCGTCGGTTTTCGAGACAAAATTTAAACCGTACAGGAAATATCTCCATTACATCCTGTAAAAACAAATTACATTACTGTTATCCTGATATAACAAGATCATAAACGCGTCTTATCCAAAACTTTAACGTTGGAAATACTTTAAAAATATTTTCATCATTATACCGAGGATACTTTAAAAATCTTCTCTCGTACGTAACATTTTTATTTCTCTAGTAGGTGATACTTTTTCATCCCTACAATGACATCATCGAGGAAAAAGGGAAAGAGAGAAAAAAAAACAAAACAAAAAAATACAAAAAAAAAAAGAAAGAAAACAGGAATACAGGTTAACGAGCGAGGACATATGTATCGTGACGATTCCAATCGTTATTGGTGGCAACGATTTTTGGCAACGTAAAAAAATACCTACACATATATATAAATATATATGTAGGCGAGCAAAAAAAGGGAAAGACTCGATACCAAAAGAGAGAATATTTTTCCGTAAAATATTGCGCCCGATTACGAATCTGAATGAAACTCGAGCAATGCACACGGTCGACGTTATTCTGCGTTCGACGAGCCACGCACGGATTTCGTCTCTGCGTGCGCTTAATCACTGCCTGTATCAAATGCCGTACACAGGAACGAGCTCTGCGCATAGATTCACGTACCGTTTCGGAGGGAGTTACATTTGATACTAATTAATTAGCTACTGTCACTCCCCATTAGTGCCTTCGTCATTCGCCAAGGCACACGCGCACGCACCACCGACTCACGAATCGCGTACAGATGATAACCGTAATTCCTTGCAAACAATCCTATCTAACCCATTCCGTATCGACGATGCAATCGAATTGACTGTATTAGACGGTAAGGTATTATTGGTTAAAGTGAAATAGGGGAGGATTGGGGGAGGGTGCCTCCATATTGTTTCCTTTTTCATCGTCTTGGACTATCTACGACAATTTCTTTTGCTCAAGGAACAATTTACTTGATACGCGAGTAATCGATTATGAAAGATAAAAACAGAAATAAGAATTATTAACTTACGATATCTCTGTTTTTGAAAAACGAAATGAATTTTTACAAGCGCAAGGAATGCACACAAACGTATAAATATTTTCTACCCATTTCTAAAACATTTCAAATATATTTATTATATTATATTTATTTAATCTTTAAAAGCTATCATAGAAACAACCGATAATGAAAATGAATGTAATTAAAAGTTTATGTTATTATTTGAAATAAGGTGAAAATTATATGGAAATTAATTTCTACTGCCAGAGACGCAGTAGTTCTATATTAAAATAACCATCAAAAATGAAAAATCCAACCGTACTTTGGACTTTTTTAATAATATTAATATAAAAATTTATTTCAGGTGAAATTTTTCAAATCGTAATAGCATATGCAAATTAAAAATTCAATTGTGATTATGCGATACCTACGGCATAACATAAAACCATTTTTTTCTTTTTTTTTTTTTTTTTTTTTTTTTTATATATATTAACGAAGAAGAAAAAAGAACGAAAGAAAAATGAAAAAGAAAAAAAGAAAAAAAAAGAAAAAGAAAAAAGAAAGAAAAGAATAAACCATCTTTATTCATACGTCCGATCGCTAAAACCTTGACTTATCACGATCTGAAACACGATGAAGGGACGCACGCCGAGGGTTTCCTCCCTCGCAAAATAGGGATATGGAATTTGTACGGGCCGAACAACGAAGGGAGGCTTCGGTTAAGGTAGAGACACGGACAACGAGAGAGTTGGAGTAACGATACTTCGTAGTAGGAATAGATAGAGATAGAGACAGAGATAGAGATAGTGATAGAGATAGAGATAGAGAGAAAGAGAGAGAGAGACAAAGATGCAGATGGATAGAGAAGGGAAGAGGGCAACGGCTAGACAGTAAAGTTCCTTCTTTGTTGGACGGGTGACGGTGAATAGCGTGCGAAGGTAGACGGACGGAGTTAAATTTGCATGGACGCTTGTCTGCGTTTCCAATTTCACGCATGCACACATTCAACGGTACCGATAATAAACGGCGCCAGTTTTGGCATAAATCAAGGCCACAAATCCCGACGCGCCTTCGTCAGTTTCACAGAGAAAGAGAAAGAGAAAGAGACATAGAGAGAAAGAGTAACCCTTCAACGTACATAGATACATACATATACATATGTACGCGGCTCGCTCGCACGATCTCCACCCCTTTTTTTTCAACCCCTTCTCTAAAGTTACGACTACTACTACTACTACTACTACTACTACTACTACTCTTTCCTTCCCTCTATGTCCCTCCTTCCGTCCTCTTGTTCTTCATCGACAGACGGATTAATCCAACGTGGAGAGCTAAACAAGCAGAAAGTACGCCTACTACCTTTAACTCTCTTCCTCTCTCTCTCTCTCTCTCTCTCTATTTCTTTCTCTCTCTCTCTTTCTCTCTTTAACCTTTTCTCTCATCCGATGGAAGAAAATGGAAAAAGAAGTATGGGAAATATCCGTATCGTACTTTTTCCAAAGAATACTACTGGTATATAATTCAGTAGAAGTTAAGTCACCTACCTACCTACCTACCTACCTACCTACCTATCTACCTATCTACCTATCTTACTACCAACCTATTTTACCATCTCGCAGAAGATCGTCGTTCTTTTATTTCCCAGTTCGACGATTAATTTCCGTTAGCTTTCCATCCACCTTTATATCGATAGATTCAGAGATCGATCCTCCTTGTACCGATCGAGATCTCAAACGCATTTAAATTACGATTAAATACTAAAATACAACGATAACGATGATAACGAGGACGACGACGATAAACGGGATGAGATAAAAAAAAAAAAAAAGAAAAGCAAAGAAAAAGGTAAAAATTAATTCACAAATCCTATCTATAAAATCTTTTGCGCGCAAACGATCGATTTTCGTTTCGATATAAAACGTAACAAATCGACATGAAACGTTTGATCTAACAATAGAACAAAAAAAAAAAAAAAATAAGGGATGTATTAATAATAATCGACGGATGAGAATGTAGAACACGATTAAAAAATAGGTTGGATAATTTTGAAAATAGATAAAACTCTTAATCCCCTATCCCCTTTTATCTATCACACACCAACCCCTCTCCCTCTCCGTTCCTCCTGCCGCCTCAGTGAAATTCGTGAACGAGCGTTGTAGTATCGGAAAAAAAAACAAAGCGACGAATGAAAATAGTGTAGGTGGTTTTGGTGATATGTGAAAATCGTCCTTTTCTCTTGGTGTCCGTAACGTAACGTAAAACTCGAGCGCGCGATAGCGCGTGACGGCCGTCTATCGAATTCAATCGCGTCGGCTTCGAACGCGGTCGACCTGACCTCAAAGCGTTAACTCGTTGCCATTCTCTACTTCCTCCTCTTTCTCTCGCGTTGTTATATAGTAATGGGTGTTATTGCCGTTGTTGAGTATGAGTATTGGTAGAACCGGGCCGTATAGTAGTTACCTTGGTGGTTGTTGAATCAAGAACCACGAATCAACAATGTGGGAAACATTTATCATTGTCCTTGGTAATTGATGTCGAGCGTCAGGTAAGAGAGGCCAGGCCTCTCACGACTAAGTAATGTCATCTACGAACCCAAGGAAAAGTAATGTCGTTTCGTAGCGCTTCGAAGAACAACCACGAAAACGAGAGAGAGATATATAGATAAATAGATAGATAGATATTTAGATAAATAAAGAGAGAGAGAGAGAGAAAGAGAGAGAGAGATGAAGTGCTAAACGTTAAGAAGACTTTAATGCGTACAATGAGACATCTTCTAAGATTATTCAAAGTTTCGAGGACTCGGCCACGCGAAACGGGAAAAAGGAAAGAGAGAGAAAGAAAGACAGAGAAAGAGAAAACGTCAATGTCGAAAGAAATGAAGAGCTAATGTCATTTCAGTAGAGAAACGCTGTGCACCAGCCAAGTAAGTGTACGCAGGGTTCTTGTTTGTGCATCACATATTGAAGTTCAGTCTTTGTATGCAATCTTCCTTCCTTTCTTTCTTTCTTTCTATCTTTCTTTCTTTCTTACCACTACTCCCCGTTATTTCGTCCTCTGAAGTAGAAGCAAGCAGCAAGTATGTATGTATGTATGTATGTATGTATGTATGTATGTATGTATGTATGTATGTATGTACATATATCCCTGTGATAGAAACATTTCTTTCTTTTCTACGATATTCTTTCTATTTCTCTCTCTCTCTCTTTCTCTCTCTTATTTTTCTTTTTTTTTTTTATCTGGTAAGGTACCGTAGCAACACCGTATCCGTTCCTTCCACCAGATTTCCGTCTCATTGTGCCGTCTCGTCGCTCCTTTTACTCTCGATAAGAATAACGTTCGCGATGATGTTTTCCTCGTGTTCTTCCGAAAGCGCGAGAAAGCGAGTTCTTCTCGCTTGCTGTTTTTTTTTTT
>NC_060974.1:1849002-1851502 GCF_910589235.1 Vespa crabro
AAAATAACGTTCGTGGAAACATCTATGTGTGTATGTTGGTAGGTAGGTACATAGATAGGGGCGCAACACGTTGATCGCATCGCACGAGGAACTCGAATAATTTACGATCGCTCGACCCTACCGAAAGTTCTTCGAAAGAGAGAGAGAGAGAGAGAGAGAGAGAGAGAGAGAGAGAGAGAGAGAGAGAATCTCATAGTCTCGAATCGTATCGCATAAATCTTGGAGAAGACCTTTTGGAAAGGGGCCTCATTAATCCAAATACTTCGAAATGCAGGTACTCGTAATCGTTTTTAAAACGAGAAGAAAATAGAAAAGAGAGATAAATGACGAGTGAAAAAAAGTATAAATTTCAATAAAATTATTCTCTTAAGATTTGACCTTCTACTATCCCATAATACTATATTCGTATATATACTACTTGTATAAGCACGTAATAACGCGTGTTACCGTATACAGGATAGGTGTAGTTACTTACATACCTCGTATATTACATAAGAATATACTTTTCTAGCCATTTGAAGATTAAAAAATAAATGAGGCGTTATATCTGATAAAAGGAGACACGTGTGATCGTTTTAACTCACGATCGCTCTCGCATCCTCGTTAGAAATAATTAAAGTGGAGAATATAAAGGATAAAATTTCATCAAAGCGAAAAATAAACGTATATTATAAACTTTTTTCATCTATTTGAGCTCAGTAATACGTATAAGTTTGGTCCCATGTCTTTTAGTCACCCTGTATATGTATATATACGTCGTTCAATATTTCTATGTCTTTGTCTTATCATCGTTCGTCTTAGATCGAGCAACGAAAATATACCTTTGGGATTACGAACGAATTTGCTAATGTAACTAAAGGAGATAAGTGGTAAAGATAAGAAAGCTCGCGGGCTCTTGAAAATGGCATTTTCTATCACGAAAAAAGACTCGACTATAAAAATTCTTTTTGCGTTATACCTGCCTCGAGAAAGATAATATACATGGGTACATTGGTACATTTTCTACGTTTTCGCGAGATCTATATAATACAATCGCTTTAAATCCACGTAGAATTGTATTTATTGTAAAACATACGCATAACACGCATCTCAAAATGGATTGAATAAGTAAGTAGACGAATTCGAACATTTTTTGGTTGTACGCGCGTACCACACCATACCCCGCCCCCTTCCCCCGGCCCCCCTCTCACCCCACCCCTAACTCACCACCCAAGTTGCATTCGCAATGGAATTTAATTTTATACAAATAACAAAACGAGTTCTCTTCGCTTTGCTTTGCTTTGCTTTGCTTTGCTTTGCTTTGCTTTGCTATGCTTCGCTTCGCTTCGCTTTCTTCGTCTCGCGAGCGTTCGTGCGCGTATCCCTAGGAACGTACGAAAATATATTCGCGGTATTATATTACGTGCCATTTCCTTATGCTCCTTTTCTATACGTTTCTATCTATGTATACGTGTATATAAGGTACGTGTGATCAAACTCGATTACATGTAGAAAAAGATTCTCTATGTGAGAAAATACACAGGCATAACGTGCTTTATCGCTTAACATGCTCGTCATCCTCTCTCTCTCTCTCTCTCTCTCTCTCTCTCTCGAATAAAGTGAAAAAACAAACCGGCCGGCCGTTCCTGGAATTTTGAGCCTGTGATTAAATGCATGAGGCGCCGGTGAATTAGATTAAGCACTCTTGGGCATAGATCGTGCTCCACAGTTTACTCGGCGCTTACTCTCTCTCCCTCTCTTTCTCTCTCTCTCTCTCTCTCCCTCTCTTTCTCTCTCTCTCTCTCTCTCTCTCTCTCTCTCTCTTCTTCTTCTTCTTTAACGCGTAACTGGCTGGCTTCAAAATTTCATGACTAAGCTGTGCTTTTGTAGCTCCAGCAAAGCATAACCGAGTGCTTAAAGCTAGTGCGGTAGTACGTTAACAAACATGCTAGAAATTAATACTCCGGCGCCCCTGTCCTCCCTCCCTCCCTCCCACCCTCCTTGCCTCCCTCTTTCCCTTCTTCCTTTCCTTCCTTTCATTCAAGACTATCGAATTATTTCCCGTACGAACATTTTGCCTTAATATTCCTTGTACCAAAAGCATTCTGAAAGATCATCGGTAAAACTGAGCATTTACTTTTAAAACGTAACAACAAAGTGTTTCTAAAAGAAGAAGATGGAAAGCTTTTCCTTGGAGGTTAAACATTTGAAAGAGTAATAAAGCGTATTAAAAATGCCTTTTTAACGTTCGTTTAGTTTAATTTAGATAAACAATACAGAAGACCCTTTTTTTTTTATTTTTTCAAATGCACGTAGAAGATTATCCTTTCCTTCTTTTTTTTTTTTTTTTTTTTTTTTTCCTTTTCTTTTCTAGGATATCCTGTACGCGGTGATATCATTCGGGAAATATGTATCTGACCGTGTGAAAAAAGAAAGATAAGAAATGACAAGGTTCGACCGACTACCACCATCAACCCTCAACATACCACAGAGGGAAAGAGAAAGAGAGAGAGAGAGAGAG
>NC_060974.1:1856502-1876502 GCF_910589235.1 Vespa crabro
GTTGGATGAGAGGAACTTAAAACGTTTTATTGCGTGGTAAATCTTTCAGTCCTATACCGAGAGAACGAGTGTCGAGGACGCTTTGAAATTACGAATGCGATTTGCATAGACATTAAAAATCTAATTAAAATCCACTAGCTCGTCCCACCGACATCAAGGCTCTTTCTTTTCCTTTACCTCCGTTGCTACTACACTACACTATACTATACTACTACCACAATCATCATCGCAATCACCACCACCATCACCAACATAACCACCAGCACCAATGGCACCAACAATACCAACACTATCAACAACCTTCTTCTTAGACTCGTTTCATCCCCCTTTTCTGGAAGCACGCCATCCGTGCTTCGACCGCCATCGAGACTCGTTACTTTTATTTCTTTCGCAGTAACGCGATACGCCGAGACCGCCACGAGCAAGCAAATGATGTCTTATAAGGCTTTAACGATTTCCACGGGGGAAAGTGAACCGTGCCCACGACCATCGTTTGCATAACTCCGACTCTTGGAAGCTCTCTCTTTCTCTCTCTCTCTCTCTCTCTCTCTCTCTCTCTCTCTCTCTCTCTCTCTCTCTATGTAGATCGTATGTATAGAAGTAACTAGCTAGTTTTATGGTTTGCATCGTTTCACGGAAAGCAAAAGAATACCAAGGTACGCGAGAGCACACTCGTTACTCTAAAACGTAGGGAGAGAGAGGGAAAGAGAAAGAAAGAGAGAGAGAGAGAGAGAGAGAAAGAGAGAGAGATAGAGAAAGAGAGAGAGAGAGAGAGAGAGAGAGAAAGAGATAGAGAGAGAGAGAGAGAAAGAGAATTATCAGAAATTTCGAACGTTTTTCAATTCACGTGTACCTTTTTCGTAAAACATCACGATAATAGGTACATTTTCATTAATTACCCAAGTAATCGTTTCATGTGGTATCGCAGTAATGTTATTACAATTAATATGTGGTCTATTATTGTTTGTTTGCTAATGAACCGCATGTTTGTGATTCGAATAACGAATTGTATCGAAATATAAACAGAATCATATTACGATTACATAGAAACTATAAAACGATATATACGATATTATATATATATATATATATATATATAATATATAATATATATATATACATATATATATAGATATATATGATATATAAATATGATACTCTTAAAATTCCCTTGCCAGCCATTCTAGCGTTCGAGTGAATATCGAAAAATAAAATCATTCGAGCATCGAGATATTATTTGCTTTATTGAAAGATTATCTATTTAAACATCCTATACCTATTTATATTTTAATAAATCCTTTTTTGTCTGAAATATTATCGTATTGAAAATATTTCTATTCGTTTCTGATATCAAACTTCAATAAACTTTATAACACGAACAACTAATAATAGTAGTAGTAATAATAATAATAATAATAATAATAATAATAATAATAATAGTAGTAGTAGTAGTAGTAGTAGTAGTAGTAATAGTAGTAAGCGGCCAAAAAAAAAAAAAGAAAAGAGAGAAGAAAAAAGAAAAATAATTTCTTGTGGAAATTATCGTCGCATTGCTTTAATCGACGTAAAAAATTTTAGTAAAAAATAAAAAAAAGAAGAAAAAAGAAAAAAAATAAAAAACTACTATGGGAAAAGCAAAGATAGGAAAAGCAAAGAGCCGAGCATACGAGCCTCTAGATCAAGTGCCAAGATTCAACGTCGAGCGATGTTTCCCTTTTGTTTTCTTTTGTTTGCCGAGTTTCTGATCGATACTACCAGTTCTTTTTAAACATAGCTACATAAGAGTGGAACTTCCAGGTGGACTTGTTGAAACTTGCGATCGGTTAGATAGTAAACTGTTACACTCTTAGAATTTCCAATATATATTTAGACCGCGAACTATCGCAAAACTAGGAAAACGGGGAAAGGGGAAGGGGAAGGAAGGAGATACGTTTATCGTATAGAATGGAAAAACGGAAAGACGGTAAGGGCGGGGGATGCGTGAGGGTGGAACTTTGATCGGTAATTCAGATCTTTGAATTAGTTGAAAACATTACTTTTCGTACAGAGTTCATAGAATTTTGATGAAACATATACGATAATTCGATAAAAAGCAGAGAGAAAGAGAGAGAGAGAGAGAGAGAGAGAGAGAGATGAACGTCGCATAATTAGAAGAACGCTCTCAACGAATCAAGAACACACGGATCTTGTTCGTAATTGGCAATTACGACTGAAAGTCTTTATTACACGAACGAACATTATCCTAAACTTAGCAGTATGGAATACGAAGGAGTGTAGTTCCTCCTCCTCGCGAGTAAATTTGCATAGCTCCTTGTTGGAAGAGGTACAGGCAGAGCGCGAGGGCAATGAGTATCAAATCCATTGGCGTAGGGAAGATATCGTGCTCTTTCTCGCGACTTAAAACCTTTACTATGTTTGAACTCGCGATATCTATGCCTTACCTCGAGCCAACTTATAGAAAGTAAAACGACGAGACCAAGGCCGATGATATCCGATCTACGGTACCGTATCTCTTCCCCTTTTATCCGATGAATAGGGCCAGACATTGAGTAGATAGATAGATACAGGATGTGCTTTAAACGCGTGTCAATATTTGAGAAAATCTAAAATACGAATCGAGAAAAGATTTGATGCGAACGCACGTATATATATATATATATATATATATATATATATATCTGTATACATATATCTATGTATGTATGTATATATGTATGTATATCGATTGTTAGAAACATTCCTCGTAGAAATTTTTCATTCTAAAGCTCGTTCGCAAATTTCTTCCTTTTTTCTTTTCTTCTTCTTCTTCTTTTTTTTTGTTTCTCGTTTTTTTCTTTCTTCTTCTTCTTTTTTTTTTTTTTTGGACGTTTCTCTTTGACATTTTCATACTATTCCTTTTTTTGAAATTTTTCAAACGGTTTATACGTATATAAAAGATAAAAATCTCTTTTTCTATATTCTCCCGAAAGACGAAAAGGACGGAAGAAAGGAAGAAATAAAGGAATTGATAAAATGGAGATAGGGAGAGAGAGAGAGAGAGGGGGGGGTAGGAGGGAAAGATCCATCCTTTTCTCACGAATAATATTTACGTCGAATTACGTTGTACAAAAGAATTGAGAAAATAAAAATGTTCGAACGTAAATACGTACGTAGGTACGTACGCAAGCGCGAAATAATACCGTCCCAAAATCGTCAACGTTATTCCCTTCGAAGACGATTATTATTCGTGCACGCTTCTTTTAACTCGCGTTTTAGATTCGCGAGTTCTTCGGTCCATCGGAACAGTCTGTAAAACTTTATATTCGATGTTGCACTTGCAACGAACTCGAACGAAAATGGAAATTTCAAGTGGTACTCTCCTTGCATATTCAGTGGAAAGGGAAACGAAGAAAAAGTGGTATCATCGTCTTCCTCTCCTTCATCTACTTTCTCGTCTTCTTCTTCTTCTTCTTTTTCTTTTTTTTTTTTTTTTCCTTTTTATTCGTCTTTTTCATCTTCGTCGAGTAGATGTAACCGTATATAGCCGCGAATGCTTGGAGATATCGAAGCTGTTAAATCGCGTTAAATTATAGGCAGGCTACTTTCGGAATATTCATGGTTTTCTCATGGTGGTACAGAACGAAAAGGATGAGAGAAGAATCTCTTACAGATTCCGTTTACTTTTCTTTTTACATGATTCGTTTTTTAACCGTAATAAATGTAACTTTTACATTTCGTTATCGTCGTCCTATCATAGATTTATTATTTCGTCGATTTATATTTATTAGATTTTTATTATTTTATTAATAACGAATATATTAACACTTAACGAGAGCATATTAATGTTTTATTTTTTTTAATATCGGTAAAAGGACGGTGATCACGTTAATGTGCATTTTTGAACGTTCATTGAAATAAAAACAATATAATATACTATATAACATGATATATAGCATTATATAACATATATAGTACAATTATAAAACAATATATAGCAAGATCCTCTTTAAGGGACTCTCATTAAATATAAAACAGCATAGAATTATTAAAATTGTAAAGTAAAATGAAAAAAATTAGTCTCAAATGTAATGCCGTCTGTGTGTGTATGTGTCTGTGTGTATATTTGTGCAGCACACAAGAAAAGTGTTTACAATGTTTATGTGTATTTCATGTCGTGTACCTCTCAACCAAAAGGAGCTTGTTTTGAATCTTATTATATTAAGAGACATATTATATAAAAATATGATTCACTTGATTTTATTTAAATTTTCAAACAACAAATTACCTTAAGAATAATTATATATGTCATATAATAATTAACGTATTGAAATAAATTCTTTTTTCTTTTTCTTTTTCCCCACAAATACGATATATTCGTTAAGTTTCCAGATTTCTTCAGATTTCTGTGAAAATTTTCTTCTTCAAAAATAATGATCTTTCACGAGAAATACAGGAGATCTTTTTATAAAATGTACAGCTACTAAAATACACATAATTTTATCGGCTGCATAGTTAAATTTTGTTCTAAAAAAGCCGGACGGTTAATAGTCGTAAAGAGATTGATATTAGCATTAATTAGGATCGATTAGTCTCGAGAACGAAGATTTGCAAACGTCGTCGTTATAACGAGTGAGATCTCGTCTTTCATTTTCTTTCTTTTTTTCTTTTTTTGTTTTTTTTTTTTTTTTGTTTTTTCTTTTTGTTTTTCTTTTAAAAAAACTTTCCTTTATTAGAATTAGCCAGAACCGGAGTGCATACGTACTCGTTCTCTGGTACGCTGTCGGACAGCATAATGAACTTTTAATTTTCTAACCTCTTTCAACGCCGTAGAAGACGGCATACTAATTACACGAACATTGCCGATCATTTATCGTCTAAGTGTTAACAGGCTTGGCGAACGATGTTGCTCCTGCAACACCTATTATTAATTACTTCATTA
Organism: Vespa crabro; assembly: GCF_910589235.1. Classification (NCBI taxonomy): domain Eukaryota; kingdom Metazoa; phylum Arthropoda; class Insecta; order Hymenoptera; family Vespidae; genus Vespa; species Vespa crabro. The sequence continues at coordinate 1,861,421 of NC_060974.1, forward strand.
ATTACGCACCTTCACTGACGAATCAGCCGAACGTGGTTTTATTTTCTTCGAGCAAGGACTCTTGAGATTTCAACCGATGGAAGAGGAATTAAAAGGAAAAACAAAAAAAAAAAGAAAGAAAGAAAGAAAGAAAGAAAGAAAGAAAAAAAAACGTAATTTTTCGAATCTCTAACAAGAGTACCAACCAACTTTGAAGCGTTTCTTTGCAAAGTGTTAACAAGCTGTAGGAGGGAGGAGACTTTGCACATTGATTTATCGTAAATCGTCTTGAAAAGATTCGGCCAACAGACGGACAGACAGAGAGAGACAGAGAGAGAAAGAGAGAGACCTTTTATTTTCTTTCTTTTTAGCGGTTTCAAAGATCATTGACCCACAGACGAACAAACTCCATCAACATAGACTCACAAGACCAATCGATAATAGACAGGATGTACCTGATGCCTTCTTTCCCCCTTTTTCCACTCGTGATTCTTCGTTGGAAATTTTGTCCACGTCTATCGTCTTTTAGGGTGGGAAGGGGGGGGGGGGAGAAAAGTAAAAAAGTATTTAATAGGAATGAAAGAAAAGACAAGAAATAAAAAAATAAAAAAATAAAAAAAAAAAAAAAACAAAAAAAAAGCAAAGAGATACATCGAGCGTTGCCTTCTACATTCCCTTTCTATTACATCGGAAAAGCTTTGCATCGCTTAAACGTTATTTTCTTACGACAAGCTCTCTCTCTCTCTCTCTCTCTCTCTCTCTCTCTCTCTCTCGTTCTCTCCCGTTTGTCCCAATGGGTTTTAAGTCAATTGAATTTTTCCTTTCCTCTTCCTTCTCTTTCCTTTATTTCTTTTTTCTTTTTTTTCTTTCTTTCTTTCTTTTTTTCTTTCTTTTTTTTCCAAGAAAAAGCTCCATCGTGCGGATTAACACGCAACCCAATAAACGAACGTCTCCTCCATTTTCATTCATCCTTAAACACGTGGATCGTTTAATCTAATCCAAATCTTTCTCTTCGTATTCGATACGAAGAGAACATCAAGAGAGAGAGAGAGAGAGAGAGAGAGAGATAGAGAAGATAATTGAAAAATTCTATTCAAAAGAATTTTAAACAAGACAAGTGCCTTTGCTCATTTACCCTCAAAAATATCAAATTCATATATCTTGTAAAAATGGCTCGAATTAAGGATCCCTAATAATTAATTCTCGTGTGAATGAAATATTTACAATAAAGTTTCTTTCTATTATTTCTCTTTCTCTCTCTCTCTCTCTCTCTCTCTCTCTCTCTCTCTCTCTCTCACACACACACACACATACATACACACACACACACACACACTATAGCATAGCCAACTATGGAAAAATGAAAGAATTGCCACGACGATGAAAAGAAAAGAAAAGAAAGGAAAAGAAGAGGAAAAAAAGCAGAAAAAAGAAGACAAAACAAAAGAAAAAAAGAGAAAAAAATATTTCAACATTCGCGTGTTAAAAATTAAAATAAAAACAAAAGAAAAAAAAAAAGAAAAGAAAAGAAAAGAACACAAACAAAAAATATAGCATGGAGAAAAAAAGAAAAGGACACAAACAAAAAATATAGTACGGAAAGAAAAAGGGAAAAAGAAAAAGCGAATAGCGACTCTCTCTCTCTCTCTCTCTCTCTCTCTCTCTCTTTCTTTTTCTTTCCACAACGCCATAACGAATTCGTTCTATTGTTGTAGAAAATTCGTTCGCGTACCACCACCACTACCATCTCCACCACCACCACCACCATTACCATTGTTTTTCCGCGAGAAATTTATGCCCGCCTCTCGCGAGTAACACTGAAAAGCGCGTTCTCAGATAAGGTTTTCAAAGGAGCTTAAGGTACGCCATAAACGTTACGACGCGATAAGATCGTCGAGAGAGGTGAAGAGGTGGGTCGGGGATAGGGGATGGGTGAGCGTTGTAGGAACACACGGTGATACACGTTCTACGTATATAATGTGCGATAGCCGTTTGACAGACACAAATCCGATACTCTGTCACGAGATCGAGCGCGGAGTTTATGTTTGTTCATGAGGCGTAAGGGATCCCCTCGTGATAAGGTAAATTGTGAAATCTAACGCGTACGTGCTCAGAAAACTCGAAATCTTTCGACTGGCATCCAGCATCCAGTTTTCTTCCCATTTTCTCTACGACTTAACACCGAATCGTTTCGTCACCTTAAATGACACTGCCGATAGAAAATTTTCGATGATCAATTATTTCCTTACTTTTCGTACGAACTCTCTCTCTCTCTCTCTCTCTCTCTCTCTCTCTCTCTCTCACACTCTAACTCTCTTTCTTCGTTAAACCCGACAATTACGCTCGACTTTATCTTTGGATTATCGTTTCTAGTTAATGAAGAAGAAAAGAAGGAAAAAGTTAAAGGGGAAAAGAAAAAGAGAGAAAGAAGAAGAAGAAGAGAAGAAGGAGGAAAAAGAGGAGAAGGAGGAGGAAGAGGGTTCAGCGTTATTCGAAGAAAATAGCGAAAGAAAGTGGCAGTTTATTAAAATTAAAGTACTGCCTCGCTAATCATTAGTTTCGCATGGCGCTGCTCGGCATCGTCGTAGAGACCGGCTGAAAGGGAACTTGTTGAGCCCGGAGGGTACATCCGCATTTACCGGATAATGAAAACTTTAATTATCTTCAAACAGACGGCACTGCAATTCGTACCTACGTAAGGAGCAAGAAAATTGTATTTTCAGCTTTGTATAAGGCAACTTCTTCGCTGGGTTTTCGCATAAACGAAGGAATTTCGCGAAACTTCAAAGTCTACAATCTACCCCCTCGTCGTCCGGTGCAACGAACAGAGAGTAAGAGAGAGAGAGAGAGAGAGAGAAAACCAAGTCTTCTATTTCTCTTTCTTCCTCTCTCCTACCACCATAATAATTGAATACACCTTCCTGATTTCAAACCTTTTTGCAAGTACCTCCAACAAGATATAATCGTGCGTTATCTTTCGTTTCCTATCTTTTATGTTAAAACGCAAAGCTCTGTTCTCAACGACCTCGAAAAAGGGCCGTGTCTTTCAAAGGATCGTCTTTAGTTTTGAACCATGGTAGAAAATTCGATGGTACAAAACGGGAAATACCTTAAATTCGAGGAATCAACGGGTCGGCGTAAAAATTAATTAGAAAGATTAGAAGAAGAAAGTCGGGGTCGAGGGAAGGCAAGGGAGAACGGCACGTCTTATCTTTCCCTGTGGTACCGTAAACCGCTCTTGGGTTTGCTGCACTCTCGTATTTTGCGGTTCCCCTTTACTCTCGAGCCCCTTTTTTTCCCTTGACCAAAGACCTGAAGCCACATCGGGGAGATCCTCTTTTTGGACGCTTTTCTCCAAGGGGAGAGGCAAGGCAATACCTGAGAGAGGAGGAGGAAAGAGAGAGAAAAAGAAAAATATGAGGCAAAGGATACGTTCAAAAAGGATATTCCAAAAACAAAAGAACCAATCGGATGCTAGGCTTTTTGAATCATTTCGCTTACATCTCGAGGCTACTGTCTTTGAAAAATTCTTACTTCTTAATCAAGCTATAATAAACACATAAATATATCATTGAAAGAGAGAATTATTTTCTTACTTATGAAAAGAAAAAGAAAATAAATAAATAAATAAATAAATAAAATAAAGAAAAACAATTCACTATTATATCCCATAAATGAAAGTTGCAAAAGTTTCGTAACTATGTTCCTTTTTTTTTTTTTCTTTCCTTTTTCCTTTTTTATTCGACATATATCGAAAATCTTTCGACCTTAATGCAACTTACCATCATCGAATAGTACAGCAGCAAGCAAGTGGAAACTTCGACGATGCGTTCTATGCAAACATTCTCGCGCTATCGAAAAACATTTTTCCGATAGAGTAGCTTTCTCCGAACGACGTCCAAGTAGGAACGTTCGATTTCGACCTTCGAAATTGGAGTCTCACGCGATAGTTCGCTTTACTATCGCTTGCTCTCTCTCTCTCTCTCTCTCTCTCTCTCTCTCTCTCTCTCTCTCTCTCTCTTTCTACCTCTTCTTGAAATTGATCGATCTACATATACAGCGAGGAGCGAACGCTACTGGCCCGGATGCAAGTCACACGTGTATGTATATTCATTAACGTTTAACATTCAGCCAAGCGTTTGACCGCAAAGTAAACGATCGTTCGTCCGCGCAAAACATCTTTCGTGAGATTTAAGCGATGTCCGAGAAGCATAAAAACGTCCTCGTATTTCGTCGTTTGTACCAACGATCGATAAATAAAAGGAGGATAGAAGTTAACCGACGATAATGATCAGTACAAACGATTCTCTGGTCTATATATACATATATATATATATATAGGGTGTATCCAAAAACTATGGGATCAAACTTATGCTACGTATTACTGAAATCAAAAATGGATGAAAAAAGTTTATGATAAATTTATGTTTGAAAATGTTTTATTAAAAAGATATATGCTTTTGAAGATATTTATAATTTATTATTACAGTTATAAGAAATGTTCGAAAATTTCTCATTCTTGCAAATTCCTCTTTCCGAAAGAATGTAAACTTTCATTTGTCGAATTAATGATTTACCGAACTCCTTCAAATATATCAACTGTGTATTGGGAACAATAGTAAATGCATTTTAAATAGCATACCGAAAAATTCATCTTCTGATTCTATCGTATCTTTATAAATCAAATCTTTTTAATGTAAAACCATGAATAAAAGTCCAAAGGAAAGAAATAGAAAAAATAAAGAAAAAAGTTCTGCAATCGCTAATTCAACGAATGGAAATAAATCATAAATATATTTAAAAGCATATATCTTATTAATAAAGCATTTTCGGACATATAAGTTCATATGAATTTTTTTCATTCATTTAACCTCAATATAAATCGTAGTATAAATTTTGTCCCATACTTTTTGAATACTCCGTGTATATATATTTGTATATATATATATATATATATATATATATATATATATATATATATATATATATGTACACATATGTTAAATACGAAGTGGTTAGAAAAAGCGTTGCTGCATACATTACTCGTTCTCGTGATTATTTTATCTCCTTTTTGCCACTGCATTATTTCATATATATGTTATGAATATTCAAAAAAAAAAAAAAAAAAGAAGAAAAAAAATATAAATAAACGCAAACAAAAAAAGTAAAAAATAAAAATGGAAAAAGAAAAAAAAAATGAGAAAAAAAGGAAAAAAAAAAAAAAAGAAATTAAATTATCCATCTGAATGGTCCTTGAAAGCAGTAGTTGTTTACGCGTTATGCAATTTTCGTGAAAAACAATAAGCGAGAATGATACAGGGAGGAACAAGTTTGGCTCTCGTTATATTTCAGAATCCTATACGATGAACTTTTTAAAAGCGGCGTGAACGATGCTCATTAAAACAACTGCCGTTGTCGGGGCGTGCGTGCGCGCACTTGAAAACGATAGAGTGAGAAAACGAATGAGTTAGGCGTGAGCGAATAGAAAAATAAGACAGACAGAAAGAGAGAGAGAGAGAGAGAGAGAGAGAGGGAGAGGAAGAGAGAACGGAGACGGGGGCTGTACGATGGGAAGAAGGGAAGGTCTAACAGAGAAAGAAGAAACGAAGAAACGAAATAGAGCAGCGCGTCATAAAGCAGTAAGCGAAACGACAGACCGAGAGAAAGAGAGAAACCATTTTCCTCTCGTATTGCTTTAACGACAGTTTTGAAATATGATTCGGTAGAAGGCTGATCGGTGTTGATAAAACTTGCTGAATTCACTGGGGCTTGAAACAAAACGTTTTCTCTCACGTATGTATGTATATAACGTATCGTAGAACCATAGAGAGCTAGGTAGGGGTGGTATTGTCGTCGTAGAGTACTTCTCTCTTTCTCTCTCTCTCTCTCTCTCTCTCTCTCTCTCTCTCTCCCTTTCTCTCTCTATCACGAATTGTTCCTCAACCAATCGTTTAACCGATACACACTACTTCGAGACTCCTCGGTACAACGACACGCGGAGTACCGATCGATCGATCCGGTACGTTAGGTTAAAAGAACGTTCTTGACGAGCGTGTCCGATTAAATCCGAACGAAAGATATAAATCGATCGACACCCGACAGACTTTCTCGTTCATTCTCTCCGTAGTTCGCGTCAACAGAGACGATGAGAAGAGAGAGAAAGAGAGAAAAAGAGAGAGAGAGAGAGAGAGAGAGAGAGAGAGAGAGAGAGAGAGAGAGACAGACAGACAGACAGGCAGGTAGGCAAGCAAGCAGGCAAGCAGGTAGGTAACTAGACGGATGGACAGACGGACGGACGAATAGATAGACAGACTGAGAGTCGAAGAGGAAGTGCACCGAACGCTACGAAGAAGCATGTTTCCGAGATTAATAGTCAAAGCACACGTTACCGTCCAGGGGATAATTAACATACCGTATTTACATAGACATTAGACAAACAGTTGATTAGAAAGATATAGGCGCGGCTAGTGACTTCCCATACATATATCCATATATATGTATGTATGTATATATACATCCATACATTTATACATGTATACTGTATATGTATGTGTATGTATGTATGTATTACGTTCGGCCTGCGGTCGTTTCTTAGCTGTATATATATATATATATATATATATATATATATATATATATATATATATATATGTGTGTATGTGTGTGTGTGTGTATGTGTCAGTTTCAATGCGTGGGAGGGTTAGCGTGCCGTTGTAAATACAGGCCGTATTCCAGCAGATAGGGGTGTGATTCATGGAGGACAGCCGCCACGATCTATAGATCCGCCCCGATACCGAGACATCCACCATCACCATAACACCGTCGACTAACACCATCATAGTTGCTACTGGCAATGCCGGCAAATCAGGCAACCCTTCTCTCTCTCTCTCTCTCTCTCTCTCTCTCTCTCTCTCTCTCTCTCTCTCTCTCTCTCTCTCTCTCTTTCTGCTACTCCTCCAGACACACCACCCGGGCCTTTTCCCCACGCACGCGAACAGTCCATACGTTTCACCTGGATAAGGCGCGTCCGTAATGTATGGAATCCCCGAAGGAGTTAATGAAGCCCACCGCCATTAAAAAAAGAAAAAAATAAAAGAAAAAAAAAGGGAAAAAAAAGAAAAAAAATAAAAAAGAAATAGAGAATAAAAAAAAGATGAAGAGAGAGAGAGAGAGAGAGAGAGAAGGGAATAAAAGAAAAGGAGTAGTAAAGAGAAAGAAAGGTTTCCTTTGGCAACGTAAAACACGATGAAACTTTCGGGACGACTTCGAGGCTTTTATTTAGCTCCCTTGATTTTCCGTGTGCTTTGCTCGTTAGAAAAACTCTTTTCGATAACGCTCTGACTCGCCTGTTTTCTCTCTTTCTCCTGTCCCCCTTCTCCTCCGCCGTCATCCCCCCCCTCCACCTTCTCACTCTCTTTCTCTCTTTCTTTTTTTCTATCTCCTTTTTTCTTGATCTTCCTCGATCCAACTAGCAGTCTGTTGATCTCTCTTACGTAGTTTTGTTCCTGCGAGTTTATAAGATTGCTTAGCTTTAAAAGTTTAAGAGAAACGTGCAAGTTTTCTGTTTATTTTCCTTTTCTTTTATTTTGTTGTTGATTTTTTTTTCCTTTTTTTTTTCTGTCTTTCCCGCCTTTCCCTCTGGCCCCCCTCCCAACCCACCACCCGCCCCGCTTGAAATCTTCCTTTCTTTTTTTTTCTTTTTCTTGCTTTTTTTTTTTTTTTTTTTTTTTTTTTTTTTTTTTTTTTTTTTTTGTAAAGAACTTCGATCGAACAGTACAATTCGTAAAAATAAAAAACGAATGAGAATTCTGAATGATGAATGATAAATCGGAGAATACGCAGTAATGATTCGCATCGGGTCGTTAAGGTATAAGACCCACATGCAAGAGGAGGGCTCATTTAATGGTGAATTAAAATGCCCGTCGGATAACGGGCGCGATCGTCAAGTCCACATCGTAAAGCACTCCATAAGAGAGTAAAGAGAGAAAAGGAATGTAACAAAGAGATAGAGATAGAGAGAGAGAGAGAGAGTCAGAAATAATCCACGATCATAAATCGTCGCTAGTTAGATACGATAAATTTAATCGCAGTGAGATCAATTTTCTGCTCGATGTCCTTTCGTCTTGTCTCCAATCCTTATACAACCCTTATTCCACCCTCCTCCCCCCCCGTTCATCCTCGAGTTCCTACGTGAAACGTAATTTTTTTCTTCTTTTTTTTTTCTGTTCCTTTTCTTCCTCTTTTTTATTTATTTATTTATTTTTTTTTTTTTCTTTTTTTTTTTTCTTTGAAGAATTTCTTCAATGACGACGTCGCAAATACGAGAGGAACGGTTATTTTCCTAGACGAAAGGATAAGCTTTTACGAAACGATCGAGCTTCGAAGGAACATTAATTTATCATTCTTCCTACGACAAACGCATCTGTCTCTTTCTCTCTCTCTCTCTCTCTGTCTCTCTTTCTCGCCAGGTACTCAATACCTCTAACCGGACGTTTCTTTCCATAGTAAACTTTATTCTACTATATTCCGACGCTATCAAAGAGTCCTTTCGTCTATAGAATAAGTCGACGAACAGGTGAAGGGAGAAGGAGAGGATGAGGAGGTGGGCGGTGAGGAGGTGGAGGTGGTCAGAGAGGATAGAAGAGAAGGAGGGTTGAATCGAGAAAGGTAATATGATAAATCGAGCTTTAAACATACCCAAGGAATATAAGGCGTGCGCAGCAAGCAACGACGAGCCTTGTGTTGTGTGCACACGATGATGCATCGTGTGCGTTTCAGATTCAAGTTCGATTAAAGCTCGTTCGCGCGAGTCATTTGTCAGTGGAGTATAGGTAAGGGTGTAAGAGAAAAAAAAGAAAAAGAAAAAGAAAAAGAAAAAGAAAAGAAAAGAAAGGGGGGAAAAAAGGAAAAAAGAAAAAAAAGAAATGAGGAAAAGATCGAGAGTCCCTTCTACCCTCTATCCCATGCCCTGGAGGTTTATCAATAGACTTCTGGGCCCCGCTCATCGATCATACTCGTTGACAATGAACCACGAAGAGATTTGAAACGTCATCGCTCCTTGACCCCTTACCCTGTCACCTCACCTTTCGTATCCCACCCCCCCCCCATCCCACGTCTCCTCTTTTTTTTTAAGTACTTGCTGATTTACGTGAATCATTTATCCCAATTTAAAAATAATTTTCTTTCGATTCAATGTTAATGTTGAATAAAACGAATAAATAATTTATACATATAACATATATATATATATATATATATATATATATATATATATATATATACGTACAAGAACTTAAATGTCGAATCGACGAAAAAATTTGGACTTTAAAAACATTTTAATCGCGTGACCGATCGCGTGAGAAAAAGAATTTCCTATGAAAAGTTAAAACCAGACGCAACCTCTCTCTCTCTCTCTCTCTTTCTATAGATATATACACAAAGAGAAAGAGAAAAAGAGAAAGACAGAGAGAGGAAAAAAAAGAAAGAGAGAGAGGGAGAGAGAGAGAGAGAGTATAAATCTCTATCCAGAATAAAAGGATGAAAGACTACAAAACGCGTTAGAAATGATTTTACAACGTGCCTTCCGGGAAATGGTAAGAGGAAGAGAGAGGACGGTAAGGGGAAGGGGAGTCAAATCATGAAAGAGAATTTTTCAAGGCGTCTAAGAAAGAGAATAAGCGAAAGAGAGCGAAAGCGTAGTGGGATCCCTTTAATTAATCGCCGAGATGATTTCGCAACGTTGAACAATTTTAATTAACCGACAGTGGCAGAAAGTGGAAGGTGTAAAAGGAAGGAAATAGAATCACCGCAGGAGTTTAGTCACGGCTAACTCGCGAGTAAAGCAAGAATACAAGGGTGATGGTATTCATAACAAACTGTCAATGACGTTAACGTGCCGATATGGGGATGGTCCGTTAGACTTTCTGTCAAAGTGTATCTCCCCAACCCTCCTCTCTTTCTCTCTCTCTCTCTCTCTCTCTCTCACTATGTGTCGGAGCGTTTGTAATCCTACCTATTCAGAGCGCATTGTTGGGGTAGCTTTACGCCGCGAGCGCTCCTTAACTACGCTCTGTTAGGACATATGTAATTCCTATTCAGAACCGTTAAACAAGTTTGCTCAACGTTGGGTTAGCATAGACTAAATATGTGTACGTCTGTCATCACATACGTACTTGTATACGGACCATATAAAATAAGCGTATGTATTTTGAATAAGCAAGAGAAAAAGAGATCGTATAAATTCGCATTGAATAGATAAGTAAGTATATATACGTACGTATATACATACATACATACATATTTCGCAAGAGCGAATCTTTCTACGAAAAATTATTTATAATCAAGCACCTTAACACATTGCGAAAGGATCATGAGAATTCTCTCGTATTTTCCTTTTTAAAGCTTTTCGCCAATCATAGGAATTCCCGTATTTTTCAATAAGAAAGATATATTGGCGAAATAAAATAGAAATAAAAAAGATCATTTATTCATTGTACAGTATAATAAATATATAAAAGTTGTTAAATCTTAACCACAGAATGTCTATCAAACATGTAGTATCTTTAGGAAAACGATAAAATGGATAAATTAATGCTTCATTTGATTAATTCTCAAATATTTAATTCATTCGACCCATTTATTAAAATGCTCAATTCGTAAAGCCAAGTAAGATATAAGGATTTTCTTTTCGCTGTAGCGACAAAAAGTGAATCTCATCTGAATCAGATAAATCGGCAGATCCAAAATTCAGCAATCCTGGTCTATCAAATGTGTTTAAAGCTACGAAAAAGCTCTGCAGAAAGATCATCCGGGAAGATTGTCAGGTAACATGTTCCTGATGGAAATTCCATCTTTCGATAAAAAAAAAAAAAAAAAAAAAGAAAAAAAACAGAAAAAAACAAAAAAAATTATCCTAAAGTTTCCAAAGTATGTAAAAGTAACGCTAAGTGAAGAAAATAAAAACACGTTACATTTACCAGCTTTGTTGTAATTCCAATTCATATTAAACAATGTTTCTACAAAGTATCATACTTCAAAAATATATATTAGCATGTATGAATATTGTAATAAATAACTTCAATATGCCAAGGATATTTAATTTTAAAGTGTCCCTTCAAAAATTTCTACAAAATAAAGCTTTTTTTTTTCTATTCGTTCAATCAAAAATATAACTGACCATTGAGTAAAGATAACAATAAAACTAACGGTCCGCAATACATTAACATTTTCTCTCGCAAAACGTTCCTTTTATTGTCCGTCTATGAATAAACTGAATAATTATCAATAGAGCTAATAATATTTATCAAAGAAATTTTTATCAACATAAATGAAACTTATTTGATGATTTTCAATATTTTCGTAAATAAATTTTATCTGGTAACGTCAAAATCGTTTAACGCAAAACGATAGATTTTTACTTCCTCGAAAAATATAATAATCGACTGATTCTAAACGAAACGACCATGCGAAAAGAACAGAACGTATCGTACAATCGATATACATATATTATTCGAAACTTTCGTCCCTTTTTACCGAAACGATCTTATCTAAACGACGTCATTTCGTATGTATCGAATGGTAAGATCAACCGCGATACTTCTTAACTCTTAAGTATGAGAGAGAATGAAAGAGACAAAGAGAGAGTTACCGAAGGTATAGTAAAGTTTCAAAGTACGCGAAAACGTATATCGATTGAGATTGAAAGCCACCGCCGCCGCCTCCGCCGCCGCCGCCGTCACCACCACCACCACCACCGCTGCGGCATACTATCTTTCGATAGGCAGTTACCCTCTTCCCTCCCCACTCGATCGAAGTAACGGAGAACGAGAAAGAGTTCAAGTTCCATGAATCATTAAATACACCAGGAGCTTCATAAATATTTAACAAGAATCATACCAAGAGGGACGGTCTGTTTTCTATCCCACTACTGCGTGTGGGGGTATGTGTGCTCCTGTGCATGAGCGACTATCAGAGGAAAGAAAAACACGAAGAAGAGATGTAATCGCGAAAACGACGTTCAGCAGATTTCACTTCAAGACGGTTTTCAGATAAGTTTACGTTATTCCGATCTTCTTCGAATTTGCTGATTTCAACAATCGACTTTCCCTCGATCCACGACTTTTTGTTTGATTAAGAGAAGAGAGATTTCTAATTCAACTCGATGCTTTAACATTTAGATCATTCATTTCTCTTGTCTCTCGAAGGCGACTCAATTCTCTCTCTCTCTCTCTCTCTCTAATTCTCCATTTATGAAAGAGTAAAAGAAAAGAAAATATGATCTCTCTCTCTCTCTAATTTGTTTCAAAATTTTAGTCGCCTTATCGTCTACTTTCGGCCCTGAAAATTTGGGAAAGTTAGATCCGCGCAGGCAGATATAGCAGAGCTATAGAAGCGTGTATAATAGACACGCTTTCTCTCTCTCTCTCTCTCTCTCTCTCTTTCTCTTTCTTTCACAAACGGAATCTCGTGGCACGCACGTCTACCATGCAGACGATTTACCGTTAGTGTCGAGATTCGGGCGTTGAAATATTCATAGGCTGTTTCGGTGAGGAGCTACGTATGTGCGCGCGCGTATGTGTGTGTATGTGTGTATATGTGTAGAAAAGAGAAAGAGAGAAATACCATCAGAGTCGAAGAGGAAAAACGAAGATAAAGGATGAAAATGTTAGAAAGACCGAAAGAGATAGAAAATGGTAGAAATGTAAGAGAAATTAGAAAAGCACAGTGGAGGAGAAGGAAGAGGAAGTAAATAGGAATAAAAAGGGATAGGAAAAAAGGGTTTAGAGAGTTAGCCATGCTTTCTCTTTATTTTCGAGGAAAGTAAGTCGAGCGTTAAGGTCGAAGGTTACTACCTTAGAAATAGGCACGCGTGAGCATGACTTCCAACCACGTCCCAACCTTTTCGATACCCACGACAACCCTCAAACGAGTATTATCCACCAGCTCTTAGCCCTTTCTCGAGTTAAACGATTCCAAAAGATAGTTATATACGTGTTACGTACGGCAAATGATTCTACGATTAAATTCCGCTTATTATTTTAGTCCGTACACTCACCCCGTCTCGTTCCCCTTTAAATTCCGATTTGGCGATTGATCTTTTTTTATCTCTGTCTTTCTCTCTCTCTCTTTTTCTCCCTTTGTCTTCCGTCTCATTGGCTCTTTAAAATCGATTTGAAAAGTAACGAGTTCTTTGCGATACTACGGTGCCAATAGTGCACGATTGCCAATAGTACCTTTATGGCTTGCCTTTTCCCGTTCATTATTTTCTCTTGAAAATTCCTTGAATAAGAAAATAATTGGAAATATGAAAGGCGCGAATAATGCGTGTATATATATATATATATATACACATACACACGCATAGAAAGCTCGTAATCGCGGAGTAAAAGCTCCCTAAGCGATCTGTAGTATGCCTCTTTTCTCTCTTTCTCTCTCTCTCTCTCTCTCTCTCTCTCTCTCTCTCTCTCTCTCTCTCTCCTTCTCTCCCTGGAACACATTTTCGTTCGGGACCCAAAATGTTGCCTCCTCGTTTCTCGCTAGCGAACGACGTTTCATTTTATTCTTTACGGCTAAACGTTTCCGTTTAAGATGATAAATATTCGTAGCAATAGAGAGGGGATGCAGAGAGGGGCACGAAAAGCAAACGGTTTTGATAAATAGGCGTCGGGGATGTTTACCGCACAAGATAATTAATGCAAGGTGTATATCGAGCGCCGGCTTTCCCTAGAATATCAGAGAGAGGTGTAAGAACAATAAGGGAACAACCATCATTTTCTATTCTTGTTCTTTCTTTTCTTTTTTCTATTTTTCTTCATTTTTCTTTTTCCTTCCCATTCCTTCTACATCCCCCTTCCCCACCCCCACACCCCTCTGCATTTCTTTTTCTTTTCTTTTCTTTTCTTTTCGCTTCTTATTTCTTTTTGTTTTTCTTTTTTTTTTTTTCTTTTTTCTTTTTTTCATACGTCATTTAATTCCAATTCGATCCTTTTGATTCTTGCTTTAGACATTTAACGAGTAAAGGAAAAATTATATTCGAAAATTTTAATCCAAAAGAACAATCCGAAATTTCATTAATTTTAAATCATGTCGACTTCTCCATAACGAATAATCATTATAAAACTGTAAGTATTAATAATATTGTTCTCAAAATACAATTTGACTGTTCGTTCGAATTAACCAAAAAAATAATAATTGTACTTAAATCTTGTGAAATCTTTTACGATTTCTTCAATCGTCAATTAGATAAACATCGAACATATCGAATTTTAATAAGATTTAATAAAAATGAGAAAATTATACGACAAGGCGTTCATCGCCTATTTTCAAAGTAATGATCTGCGATGTGATTTCAATAACCTTAATTGTGTCTGCGGAATTGTAAAAATAATCAGACTTCAACTTTGAACTCGATTAAAACAATTTGCTTGATACGTGAAATTTTTTTTCCTATTTTTCTTTTTCTTTTTTTATAATAACAAAATTGGAAAGGTATATTTCAAGTCTACTGATTATTATTTCCGAGACTTCAAAGTAATATACAATAATATTTTTTAAAACCAAAATTATTCATTTTGTATAAATGATAGAAGCTATTCAAAGGTATTTCGTAGGTATATTGTAGCGCACAACATTCCCAAGTGCACAACTTGAAATTATTTTGAGATATGCACAATTACGATTAAATCTCCTTTATTCTATCATATCATTTTCCTTAGCACGAAACGTCATATGTAATTTTAATTCGATGCTCCTTTGATAATTCGCGCGTGATTTAAAATATTTCAAGGGAAAAAAATAAATAAATAAACAAAATAAATACAATGGTGAACGTTTAATTACAAAGTTGAACAATGTTATTCGCTACCGAGATAATCAATTGTGTAATGCGCAAAAGTTTCGTAATATTAATTCGCCATCGAGTTACCTTTATTATACATAAATAATTACGAGTATATATATACATGTGCGTGCATACGTGCAATTGAATCGCGAGTACATGCATTCGCCCGCGCACCATCTAATGTGGTAGCGCAACAGACACCATTAGCTATTATTCATCAACTATTATTCATAGAGAAGACTATTTAAGCCAGTACCAACACCA
>NC_060974.1:1879002-1886502 GCF_910589235.1 Vespa crabro
AACCTGGTTGAATAATATAAATAATTTCTTTCTTTCTTTCTTCCCTTCTTTCTATCTTGTACTTTTTTTGTTTTTTCTTCTCTCTCATTCTCTCTCTCTCTCTCTCTCTCTCTCTCTCTCTCTCTCTTGTGTCTTGTTCTCGGCCGAACGTTATACGCGATATAAGCTTTAACCGAGAAAACACGAAACTCGGTGAACGGCGGCGACTACCATTTCCGGCGCCGCTCCAATCGCTTTGGAGAGCTATACGGGAGCCTTAATGCGAGTCTCAACTCGGCGTTAACAGCTGTTGAACTTTGGAGCGGGATGAATTGCTACGGTTGCCACACATCGATTTGTTCGTAACTTCAACGTTACTGCCATTAATGACGCGCGCGCGCGCGCGCGCACACACACGAGTAAGCAACCAAGCTAGCTAGCTACCAGAGAGTACGATCTCGTTAGGGCGAACACAATTACGGTAAACCAGATTAACCAGATCGCCCGAAAGTCTTTTATTAATCCTTCCAACGGACAGTTCGACAGGCGTTCGATAAAATTAACGGCCGATACGAAAGAGAGAGAGAGAGAGAGAGTAAGAGAGAGAGAGAGAAAAAGAGACCGATCATGTCGGGATTGATTTTAAACGATCCCACCTACGAAATCATATTTTTTTTTCCCCTCTCTTTTTTCTCTCTTCAAAACGAAATTTTTTCAAAATAACAAAATAACACTTTTATTTAACACCAAAGTTCGACAGGAAAAGATCGAACTTTTTTTCATTTAATTTCGAATTTTTCACGGGCGTACGTAAATACAGTCATCGAGCCGTATTAGCGATTGCTTTTGAAAAGTACGCATCCGCCGGCTGATACAGATAGATAACACGTACTGATTTGGAAAAAAAAAAAAAAAAAAAAAAGAAAAATGAAAGAAAGAAAAAGTCTAAATTATGACTTTAATTAAGTGGACTAGTTTTTTCTTTTTCTTTTTTATTTTTTTCCGAGGGCATCTCAGAAGTAATAAAGGGAAACCTCGTGTATATCGGACGAGATAAATAAAGAAAAGTTGGTTAGTATGTATCTATGTATGTATGTTTGCATGTATCGCTGTGATGACGATGTTGAGCAACGCAAACCCCTACTGCGAACCAGAGTATACCTTTCTCAGTAATGAGGTATCTTTAAACGAAGACGAATGTAATTAACGTAACGCGAATAGAGAGAGAGAGAGAGAGAGAGAGAGAGAGAGAGAGAGAGAGAGAGAGAGAGAGAGGGAGAGAATTCGCGTTGATGAAAGAGAACGAACGCGTGATATAAAATTCATGGAAATTCTAGGCGAGACGTCTAACACGGCGACGACACACTGCTGCTTCATGGTGTGATATTATAAAAAAAAGAAAAATATTAATTCCAATTTTAGGAAAGTTTCGATCATGAAATCCGCTCCCAAAGTCCGGAGCTCTTGGCAAATTGGCTCCTTTGTTTATCGCCGCCCGTCGTCCGAGAACTTAAGCTTAAGCTTAATGGACTCCTTAACTCTACTGTGTTTAGATTTATGCACAATGCCGTACAGGAGAGAGATAAAGAGAGAGAGAGAGAGAGAGAGAGAGAGAGAGAGAAAGAGAACGAGTGTGCATCGCTACACCATACACGACATTAAGATGACTCCTAACTAATATCCGACCAGTATATATACATACATATAAATGTATATATATATATATATATATATATATCGGATTTTGTATTGTCGTTTTCTTTATTTTACGTTCCCTTATTCCCTTATTTTACAACGAAAGGTGATTGCTTTACTTCTCCTTGTAAAATTCCCCAAAATTTTCTAAAATTTCCTAAAACACAAATTATTCGATTTCACGCGATTTAACACTGCCAACTAGTAGTCTAAAAACAAAACGAATTATCTCTATCTATATCTGTCTTTGCTATCTCGATCTCTCTGATCTCCATATATCTATCTCAATATCTTTTCCCTGAGATAAGAAGATCGCGTTCCTCTCAGGTGTTACTCAATAATTCGTGTATATATAAGCGCGTGCATTCTGACGCACACGTGATTTCGATTTGACGCAGGTAGTAGTAAGCGGCGAGGTGGGATAGAATGGGATGGGAATGGGAGGAGGATGATTCTGGCAAGCGTGCAACCAACCACTTTAAATGCAGATGCACTCTATACACCCCTCTGCCTTCTTCTTGCCCATCCTTCTTCTTCTTCTTCTTCTTCTTCTTCTTCTTCTTCTTCTTCATCTTTCTTTACCATCACAGTACGATTCCACTAAAAGAAAGCGACAGTTCGTTCGATCGTTCGTAAGTCAAAGTTTATGATTCTCCGATGCTCTTCTTCTAAATACCAATAACTATCCAGCGATTTTGAGACATCTGCGTTATTCCATTTTACTCCGCGTCATATCACATGCATAAACTATATATTCGCATTTGTACAAGATGTTTCTGAATGTAAAAAAACTAACCGTTAGATCACAATTCAAATATTCTCATTTCCTCCAATTTGAATTGATGGACGAATTGAAGTATATATTATTATTCGATGACAAAATAATCACTTATGTTTATTCCTTGATAGAAGGGAAAAGAAAAAAACAAATACTTTTTTCCATACCTTTTTGATGTGAAATACGATTGATTAACGATTTTTAACATGAGACACCCTGTACAAACATAGCAATATACGATTATCTCCTCTTTTCGATATCTCAAGGCCATTTAAAGAAACAGCAACGCTTATATACATGCATACGTTTGATTCCCTTGTTTTGTACCCCTCTATATCCCGCCATTTCTTTCTATTTTCTCGAGATAGATTCATACGACTCTTTCTTTCTTTCTCTCTCTCTCTCTCTCTCTCTCTCTCTCTCTCTCTCTCTCTCTCTCTCTTTCTGTCTCTCTGTCTCTCTCGTTCTCTCTTAGTCCGTCACTCGTGCCTTTCTTCGTCTTGTAGATAATTTTGCAGGCAATCTGTCATCGTAAACATCGTTCCCGGTGTGCCGATTCGACGTCGGTACAAGACCACGATGGCACTGATTTATCGTCGTTGGGATAGTCTCAACCTCCACCTCCACCTCCACCGCCTCCTACTCATGGATGAGTAACACGAAGCGATATTTACGCGGGAATAGATTTTTCGTAGCATATTTATCTCGACCGTTCTCGTTCTAATTATATTCTCTACTCCTCGTACCTTCTCGCTACTACTCTCTCTCTCTCTCTATTTCTCTATCTCTCTCTCTCTCTCTCTCTCTCTATCTCTCTCTTTCTATCCTTACATAGCAATACTCAACTCAATCATTTGAAAAGCAATTGAATCGAAAAAATTTGCATAAAAAATTGATCGGTTACCTCTAGAGGACACGCTGATTGTATTACATTTTTAATCGAACTCGAGTTTTCAATCTTTTCCTTTTCGACTTTTCTTTTTTCATTTTGCCACTCAGGATCATTAACGAAGGAACAAATGCTATACTATGTATGAAGCTACATGGATGGGTATGGGGGAGGGAGAGGGAGAGAGAGAGAGGAGGAGGAAGGACTCGTACGAGCTCATAAATCGATAACGTCGTTGACTTCATAAATATGCAGAAATAGGGAGGATCAATGTGATCTTTAATGCATGCGTTACGTTGTTATAACGACAATGGAATATTAATAATCAAGTTACTGACGTGCAACAATAGAACCATTTCCTTTCCCCTCAATCTTTTTCCCGAGAACTTTTCTTTCATTCTAATTTATCCTTGAAAAGATCGTATATAGGTCTCGTACGTAGTTGTACCAGGTACTACTTCATTTTTCCCCATCGTATATTTCCGTCGATCGTTTGTTCTCTCGCATTTTTTCTTTCTTTCTTTTTTCTTTTTTCCTTTTTTCCCTCTAAAACGTCCAATTAAATAAACGAAAGAACGAGAGAAGGGCCCGAAGCGCAGACGGGGAGAGACGAAAACTCCTAAGTTATAATCTCGCGGGAACAAAAATGTGTTTGTGCGAACTTCTATGAACGTCCGTAGGTAAGGAAAGTCGTTCGCACTCGCTAAAACTGCAACTACTAGGAAGTTTTCGCGTGCGTTAGCTTCTTTACGTCACACAGGCTGCATTTACCCTCGAAGTTGGCTTTCCTGGCGCAAGAAAATTGTGCAAGAAACTTGTTCAAGTCATTATCGGTAGTGACTTGCTTAGTGTAAACACCATGAAAATTGAATCGCAAAGGTACGTGGGCGAGCGGGCAAGCGGGCTTCGGGCGGTCGGACGCGAGTGTGTACCGAATCATCGTCTGTGGTGTAACTTGCACGCCTCTTCTTGTCCTTCCTTTTTTACTCGGTTTTACTCGGTTTGCGCGACAAAACATCCCCCGCGCTAAAGAAAATTTCTTTTTTCCAAAGGATATAGAATCCCGCTTGTATCGGTTCTACCGACAATTATCTCTTACGACAAATCAACGTAACAACAATGTAACAACAACGTTTACTTACAATGGATCACTACGACGAGAAATCGTACGAACGATATTATATCGTGAAAATAGCCATGTCATATTAAACCGTTTAATTATTATATAGCGAGTTACACACAAAAAACAATTAAACTTTTTTTCCTTATCCGTGCATTTCTAAATAATTATATTGAAAAGAATTATAAAATATTAAGTTTCATTACGTTATATCAATATTATTTATTTATTCGTATTTTGTATACGTTATCATACATACTAGAAATTCAACAATAATTTTAAGCTCTTTTTCACAATATATTTCATAATTTAATAAAGTATTAAAGTAGATTATGCAATTATAAACGTTTACAGTAACATAACATAAATTTTTTTTAAGCACCTTTTAAGTGGCTACAATATTGCAAGTGGATATTTATTAAAAGCATTTAGCCGTCAAAAGTAATCAAGAAATTAAAGAGGCGAAAAATTTTGTCCATTTTTTAATAGAAATTAAAGTCAATCGAAAAAATTTCAAATGATTTTTCTGATTCTTGATGCAACATCCTGATTTCGTTCCGTCTAGTGAAACAAATGATCGGATATTTTAACGAGATGTGTCGAGATCTTAAGAAAGATTGGGTTGAAATATAACGTTGGGAAGATCCGTCTAGACCAAGAGGGACACATTGTCCAATTTCCAACTGTCTAGGACATTCGTTCGAAATGAGCTCGTCTTCGTCGAGCTTTGAAAAAGAAATCAAGGTAAATCCGTGGTAGGAGATTCTTCCTATTGGACACGTACGGCCGATTGCATGCATGACTATGGAGGGAAAAAAAAGAAAAGAAAGAAAAAAGAAAAAAAAAAAAAAGAAGAAAAAAAAAGAAGAAAAAAAGAAAGAAAGAAGGGGGTGGGAAAAAAAAATAAGTTAGTTCCACGGCCTGGCATAACGCAAAAGAAGAAGATTAATAATCGAGGCCCCGGTGTGCACTTGGCACGCCAGTTTAAAAGCGATTTCGAAAGGTAACTTTTCACGAACCCAATAACGATTGTCGTCTCTTTTTTTTTCTTTTTTTTTTTTCTCTTGTTTTTTTTTTCTTTTTTTAATTGATTTCGACACGGGGGGCGGAGGGTGCCACTAGCGTCGCTAGTAGGGGTATCCCGAAAAAGATTTCCTACATCCGAGAAATTTTAGGAATCGCCGATCATCCAAGATCTAAAACTTTTATCAACCCGCGAAAGATCTATCAGCGAGAAAATCCCTAAGAAACTAACCGTAGGAACTTTCATTTCAGTTCGCAAATCCTCTTTAAAGCGCGAATGCACTTCTACTTATTCGTACGTTCACGTTTTTCAAAAGATTTTTATCATGCCATTGCTTTTCCCCCAAGACGAGCGACACTGAAAATGAAAAAATTGTCTTTGCTTTCTTCCAATCGAACCCTAAGTAGTGGAAAAAAAGGTGTAAATGTGTTCACAACGATGTGCGTCCTTAATAAATTTTCAAACGACGGCTCAACGACGTTTCACCGCTCTTTAACGACGACTCGTTAAAGGAATGACCGTCGTTGCATCAAGTTTTTGTCGCGAGTCACTTTTGTTCTTAAAAATAGAAAGAAAAGAAAAGAAAAGAAAAGAAAAGAAAAGGAAAAAAAAAGGAAGAAAAATAGTTTTGCACGTACGTCTCACGCGCGATAAGGGGATAGAGAGAGAGAGAGAGAGAGAGAGAGAAAAAAAAAAGAAAAAAAATATATCGAAAATATCTTGAAAATTATTATTTTTCATGTCATTTCTCATCTTGCCAAGAAAAATTATCCTTAATGTTAAATAAAATGAATATGTGGTTTTTTTTCTTTTTTTTTTTCTTTATATATATAGAAATAAGGAACAAAGTCGACGGAAAGTTCTGTTGACGTTAAATTTCGATGAAAAGAAGATAGAAATCCGTCGGGAGGCTTTGAAAAACGACCTGTTAAGTGATAATCGAAAGAGTGACAAGTAGGTATGCAGGTAGGTAAGTTGGTTGGTTGGTTGGTTTTTAAAACGATTTGTTTAGATGGAATCTCGGTCCACTATACCGCAAAGCCTTCGAGGCAGATAATCGAGACGCGCGATCACGGTCTCGCCATTTTCAAGCGGTGTCTTCTTACGCGCCGTTCGTATCACTGAACGCGTCGAGAAGAGAGGCACTTACCAAAAGAGCCAAGCTCGTTTTCAACGACGAATCGAATTTACGTCGACAGGAACGAAAGGTAGGTATCTAAGTGGGAAATGTGCATGTTACGCAAAAAGTTCTTCCGCCGTTTAAAATCCCTGTTCGGCGTGAAATCGAAATTAAATAAAACGATGGCAAACGAAGATAGATGTCATTAACGAAAACAAAAAAGAATGAAACGTCACGGTAGAAAGAAAATTCAATTAAGCTTTATATATGCCTTTTATATTAACTTCAAACGAAACGTTAAAACGCAATTAATCGCCTGCGTAAATTCGAATTAGCCGACGGATAATACGATCAATCGGAATTATGCGAAATATAAATAAATCAGTGTGAAAACAACAACAACAATATATATATATATATATATATATATATATATATATATGTATATGTATATGTGTGTGTGTGTGTTTGTATAATAAATCAGCATGAAAACAACGTATAGTATGACATATCACCATAAAAACAATCTATACATATATACAGGGTGTCCAAAAAGTATAAACTTATATTACGTATTATTGAGGCCAAATGATGCATGAAAAAAGTTTATATAAACTTAAAAAAAAAAAAGAAAGAAAAAAGAAAGAAAAAAGAGAGAAAACAAAATAAAATTCGACAATTGCTATTTCGACAAATAGAAATAAATCATAAATATCTTTAAAAGCATTCTCGGACATAAGTTTATTATAAACAATTTTCATTCATTTAATCTCAGTAATACGTAGCATAATTTTGATCCCATACTATGGATAATGCTCCATCGGATGCGCTAAGTATATATAATAATAAAATAAAAAAATAAAATGATGATACGTTATAAATATATAAATATATA
>NC_060974.1:1891502-1899002 GCF_910589235.1 Vespa crabro
TTCTCTTTCATACTGATTGTGAGAAGCACGTAGGCTTCATCGTAGTTAGCTATACGTGTCGTTCGATAATTTTATAATTCAGTGATTTTCACGAACGTACAATTTCGACGGATCCATTATTAAATCACGCTAATAATTCCCAATAGTTCGTTACACGGGAGAATCGAGGCTTTTTCTCTTTCTACCGTATAACAACCTAGTTGAGAGCATTTCACGTTCCACGGCAAATTTATTATTTAGAATCAATATTCCTTCGACCTCCAATTAAACTCCAGCGATAGTATCTATGCGTACTATTTTAATTAACGGATGTTACACGCTATCCCTTATGACCGATAAGATATTTCGTCCGACGTATAAAAGAATCGATAGATAAGGTCGATATAAAAAATTGTCCTAATACCTTGACAATTTTCAATTTCTTTTTCTTCTCTTCTTTTTGTTTCTTTTTTTTTTTCCTTTCAAAAAAAATCTTCAAAAAATTATAAAAACTTACATGTAACAAATACGACGAATCGACGGAAGAAATATCATTTTGTTTGAATAATACGATCGAATTGATCGAAGAGGAGAACACTCGATCATGTTAATAAAAAAAAAAAAAAAAAGAAAAAAATAAAAAAAAAAAAAGAAAAAAGAAAGAAAAGAAAAATAATGATAATAAAAAAAAATTGTCGACGATCTTACGTAAGGGAGGGGGGGACTCTCTCGATCAAAAGATTTTCCTCGTGGATCCGTCGTTATGCGGAATGTATCGGTAACGGCGCTCGTAAGTTGGACATGCTAAGAGGACTCTGGAGTCCTATTTTTCGCGCAGCTTGAAATTCCTCTGGGTTTTCGGTTCTCTCTCTTTCTCTCGCTCGCTCATGTATAACGATGAACCTATGTAGATATTCTGATTCTCTCTCTCTCTCTCTCTCTCCCTTTCTTTCTCTCTTTCATTTACTCTCTCGGTTTCATGTCCGCAAGCATGAACGCCGCGTGAATTTCCACATATGTTTATCGCAACTTTCCGCAGTCCGTCGGTTTGGGACCGATAATGTGTGTAACGTGTTAAATTGCAACCGTAAAATTAGAGTCTCCAGCCAGTGGTAAACTGTCACCGAACTGATCCACCCGACTCTTTACACCGACAAAAATCGTCCAACGGCAATTATTATTCTTCTTTATTTTTTTTTATCACCCCCGTTCTCCTATCCCTTTTCTCTCTTTCCTCTTTTTCTTTTTTTTCTTTTTCTTTTTCTTTTATTTTTTTTTTTTTTATTTTTTTTTTTTTAAATCTTCATGAGCACGAAATCACGACCGTGATGAAACATAGAGTGAGAGAAAGAGAGAGAGAGAGAGAGAGGAAGAAAAAGAAAGAAGGGGGTAGCTACCCCTTAATGCGTTCTTTCGTCCCTCGAGTCACATGCGTTCTGCGACTTTTTCGTATGCCCCCCATCCTCACCCTTCTCCATCCCTTCCCTTGTAAATATATAGGCGTGTCGCGGACGATTTACGTATCCACCGACGCATTATATTTCGTTGGAATACGAGAAGAAACGAGGGTGGAATAAACTGACGGTATTCATTACTTATGACCTTGAAAAATGAAAGAACGTTGGTAGTAAGCAAGGTGTTTTTTTTTTATAACGCTTATAACGCGTGTTTGCTTAGTACGACACTTGGAATAATTGATATAAAAGAAACAACCCTTGTTATGAAAAATTCTCAAATGGTCTACGTTGAATTCCTTTTAATATTCCAACTTATTATAACCGATGCAATGCGGTCTGTGTAATAATATTTAGCGTAACCATACTGTATCTCTCTCTCTCTCTCTCTCTCTCTCTCTCTCTCTCTCTCTCGAACGTTAATAGTGTTCCATTGCAATTTTCTCGAGTTGTTCATATCACGTAGAAAAGTTCTCTCTCCCTCTCTCTCTATTTTTTTCTTTCTTTCTCTCTTTCTCTCTCTCCCTCCTCTCTCTTTGACGATTACTCGACATCACGGTAGCAAGGATAAAGGATGAAATCATAACGGCGAAAATTTCGTTGCTCGGACCTCGATATTGGTATTCGCCATAGCGAAATTACGAAGTACGTAGTCGACCACCAGAGGCATTTACATCGAAACCATGCTTGCTCTACGTAACTCCCTCGCATAGAATCGGTACAATGGATCATTTCGATTCAAACGTATCGCTTTTTGCAATAGCACCGAACGACAGAACAGAGAACATCATTTTAGCGTCTCCGTTACCAAGCTAATAGCTCGCTTTAAAGATACCACACCCCCCTATTTCCCCCCTCCCCTGTCTACATACGTTCGACTTTTCTTTCTGTCTTTTCTCTCACTCACTCTCTCTCTCTCTCTATCTCTCTCTCTCTTACTCCCTCTAAAATACATACGTGTTTTACCATGTTCTTTCCTCGTAATCCTATCGCAAAGGAATATTAAAATCCTTTCTGTCGTACGATCGATTTATTAATTTTTCCAAGGATATAATTCGATTTTAATTATTAACTATTAACAATAAAAAACGATAATCCCGTTTCGAAAGTTTATCCGATAGAAAATGGCGTTCATGAAATAAATATCTTCGAGTAAAATTCTATAAATATTATCGATGAACGATCACTTTTCTATCATTAATACAATATAATATAACAAACATTGCGCGTATATTTTTTTTATTTCCTATGACGTTGATTAAAAAAAATTTCATCCCAAAAAAAGGAAAGGGAGATCAAAAAAGAGAGAGAGAGAGAGAGGGGGGGTGGTCGGAAGAGAAAGAAGTAATGAAAATATTTACGTTGACACGAACGGATGCCGCGCATGAACCAACGGTGCACCTTCACAATGGCCATTAACCAAGAATGCAGTTTGCAAATGTGGCCGAACGGCCTCTCTTCAACCGGGATATTCGTGAAATATTTATCGTGATTTAATAAGCGATTAATCTAATACAATGGTTCCGCCTGTGCGGACGTAAATTCGGAATAATATTCGACGTGGTAATATATCCCCGTATGGTTATCAATGTTTTTGTTTCATTATCGGGCTCCACGCACAAAAGAGACCGCGGAATGTAGTAATGTAGAATGTTGAATGTTTTCGAAGGGGGATGATATGAGACGTACTTTTGTCAGATGAATTTACATCATATTTTGAATATTTCGAAGATTCAAAAGGATAATAAAATGAAAGACTTATTCTTATACGTTCTTCTTTCTTTTTTTCACCATAAAATTTAAACGTTGAATTTCGAAATAAACGTGTAAAGCGTAAAAACGTACGCTTTTAAAAACGTACGTACGTGTACCGATCGTTTGATATCAAAGTGTGATGCATCGATATCTATTTATATTAGACGTTCGAGTAAAATATCGGGATCTATTTTCTTTCCTTCTTTCTTTCTTTTTTCTTTTTTTTCTTTTTTTTTTTTTTTTTTTTTTTTAAGAAATGCGGAAACACCATACAAAAGTCTATAGCTCTTTCAAAACGTTAGACGAAGCTGAAAGGCGAATACGGAAGGAGTTGCCTCCAATGTTTCATGCAGTTAAAAGGCGCACTTCGATTGGATGTTCCATTCAAGAAGATATTGGAAAATATACGCTCGTCAGAAGTAAAGCGAGCTGTATTCCCCGCCGGGAAGGAAAGAATCGTACCTCGAATACGACGATGACGACCAAGAAAAAGAAGAAGAAGAAGAAGTAGAAGAAGAAGAAGAAGAAATGGTGAGAAAAGATTTTTCATCTTCTCTCTTTCTCTCTCTCTCTCTCTCTCTCTCTGACACTCACCCTCTCGTACAATCTTAAAAAGTCATTGTAACTTTTAATCCCAATGAAGAGCCTTGATTTAATTCAATCAAAATATTTCGTTCGGTGGGACAACGTGTAATGGGAAATCTCAGAGATTAACACGAAATAGCATGACTTTAGTAATTTGTCGGCGAATCGAGAGAATGCGGAAGGAGAAAGAAACTACGGGAGAGCATTTTTTTCAATCTACGCTGTCAGACAACTCGTGAAACTCCATACAGGTGTGGTTACAACGGTGCCTCGCATAAATCTTGAACTTTGAAACGCGTATAGTACACACGAAGGTCTGTAGAAACTAAGAACTGTCTTCGTCGGGTTTATATCTCCTCTTTCTCTCTTAGTCTCTCTCTCTCTCTCTCTCTCTTTCTCTCTCTTGCTAATTTACTCGAAAACTAGGATATACCATGCATTCCCGAGTTTAACGTTAACTTTTGGCCTGGCCGTAGCAGATTTCGTGAGAAAATGTTTCGTGCGTGCTTAAAGAGACTTAACGTTCAACGTCGTCGTTCAGCGTCGTCGTTCTCGTCGTCATCGTCGTCCTCGTCGTCCTCGTCGTCCTCGTCGTCCTCGTCCTCGTCGTCGTCGTCGTCGTCGTCGTCGTCCACGTCTGCGTCTGCGTCTGCGTTGCCGACGACAACGACGACGACGACGACAACGTATCGCGCGAGTGTCGCCGAAGATTAAATTGTGAAATTCGCCGAGCGGTAGCGCCGGAGTTGATTTACAGTGAATATAATCGCCAAATTAATCCTCCTACTTCTCGCCTGGTCTATCCACTCACAGCTTTACTTACTCTCTGCTTTATGGAGACGGGACGAGCCGAAAAAGGAGCAGAAAATTTCCTATCCTCGAATCCTACCGTAATTTTCACGTCTACGGAATATTTAATATTTAATTAAAGTTAAATGAACGTCGAAAACGCATTCCGTACGATCCAATCGCTACTTCGTCTCCCTCTCTCTCTCTCTCTCTCTCTCTCTCTTTTTCTCTTTTTCTCTTTTTCTCTTTTATTTTTTCCCCTCTCTTTTTTTTTTTTATTCCACCATTTTCTTTATCCCCCGCCGATCGACCACAATCCGCAGTTTTTCACAGTACGATTTTCAATTCCGCCACGATGTTTTATTAATGCGCTTGCATTTCACGACTAGCACGCGCCTCCATCGGCACGTAAACGCTCGTAGGTAGGTAGCATTGCGCGGCCGAGTTGTCATCGATGCAGATAAGTCCGTCGCATCGCACGCTCGGTAATTTACGGTCGAAGGTTCGTTAATGCACGCTCGCTGAATAAATAATTTCCGTGGTCGCGCATTAACATCCCGCGAAACATTAATGCGGCATTTACGATCAACACCGGTAGCATTTTAATCGATCGCTGATTGAAAAAATATTTCCAACCCTTCTCTCTTAACTCCCTCTCTCCCTCCCTCCCTCTCTCTCTCTCTCTCTCTCTCTCTCTCTCTCTCTCTCTCTCTCTCTTTTTATCTCTCTCTATATCTATCTGTTTTTCCTTTTTTTTTTTTCTTTTTCGTTCAAAATACAGAAAAAAAAGTATGATATTTTCGAAGATTAACGATAATTGAGAGCCGAGATAGTAGATTATTACTTTACTGAATGCAACATGCTTTTCCAACGACGTTAATAAATAAGTCGCGTTTAAATTTAAATAACATATGTGTCCGACGAATGCCGAGTGCCAAAAGTCATTAGCAACGATGAAAGAATTTAATTACGATCTCCCAATGTCGAGTAATATAGCGACGGTCAATCGTTCAACACGAAAAGGAACGATGCGAATTACCGTTTCATGGGGAAAAATAGGAAAAAAAAAAAAAAAAAAAAAAAAGAACAGAAAAAGAAAAACCTTACAATTTCTCGAGAATGATCTATGAATGTTTTTCTTTTCTCTCTCTCTCTCTCTCTCTCTCCCTCCCTCCCTCTCTCTCTCTCTCTCTCTCTCTCTCTCTCTCTCTCTCTCTCTCTCTCCTTATTCCTTCGGAGCTAGAAATTATTATCAACGTTCATCGGCCGTAAATATCTCGGGAATTAATAACGAGAGATCGTTCGAGTTAAATCGAATCGGTAGACGTATCTCATGAAATCTATAATAAATCCGCTCGATTCGGCAGCTGCGAAATTCCGTGCGAATTAATCTCCTCGATTAAAGGTATTAGCACGAGGATTCGTTCGACTCGTCGAAACGTTATTTATTGAAAAACGTATTTTTAACTGTTTTTTGACGGTTGGAAGGAAAAAAAAAAAAAAAAAAAAAGGAAGGGGGGAAAAAAAACGAGGGAAAAAAAGAAAAGAAAAGAAGAGAAAAAATAAAAAGAAAAATTGGCGGGGGAACTCTCTTTTACGGCTACGTGGACTTAACGACTCGATCGAATTTGTTCCTTTCTTTTTTTTTCCCCCTTAAGGTTAAGTTCTCTCCTCCGAATGTCATTAATTAAATTGTTTGCGGATAAAAAAAAAAAAAAGAAAGAAAAGAATAAGAAGAAAGAAGAAGGAAAATGTATCGGAATCAACCAAGTTCATACGTTTCGAAGTTTACTTACAGAAAGTGTAGAGGGGGATAGCAGGATCTTCGATGAGAGATCAAAACGGGGGAACCATCCGTCGTCGTCTACGTCGACGTCGTCGTCGTCGTCGTCGTCTTCGAATGGAGCAACGATCGAACTGACTCTTGGATGCTCGGGAAAAGCTCTCAAAGAGAGCGTGTGCACGGTATATCCGAGGAGTTTCCGCTTACCGAAGTTCCTTCAAAAGTCACCGCTTTTTTTATACGAATACGATAAGAGCGTAAAAGCTAGGGAAGTTTATACGTCGTCGATGGTGAATATGTATATATATATAAATACATATATATATATATATAAAAAAAGAAATGTAGAGAAAATGGAACGATCTAGAGGGCAGAGTTTTTGAAAACAGTCGATATTATATCTTCGCTGAAAGAAAAGTCTTTCCTCTCTTCCTCTTTTCCCTTTTATGGGTATTATATCTTCACTTTCTTTTATATCTCACCGATATCACTGTCTCTCTCTCTCTCTCTCTCTCTCTCTCTTTCTTTTTTTTTCTGTATCTTTTTTAGTCTCGGCAATGATTTCTTTCAAAACATCAAAATAATAAAAATATATTTATTATACGTAGTTTTCTTCAAACACTATCCCGTAGAAAGAAATATAGTTAACGATTAACGTTTAACGAATATAACACTCGAAGAACTTTCTCTTACGAATTTTAATCGAGAGAAAATTTATTAGAATTATTATATCAGAAGTTCGTCGAAAAATTGTATGAACTTGTGGTAAATAATGCCTCGTAAATTATTTGAAAATTTTAAGATATATTACGCATATAAGCGTAAAATAGACGAGATGACGACGACGAGAAGGAGGAGGGCCAACTAGTCGCAAAGAGAGGGAATCGACGACGTTTTCGCGAGGACGTCGCGACGACTGGCGAACGCAGACTGACTCGAACCTGAGCCACGGCGGCTCTCACTCTTTCCCTCCCTCCCTCCCACCCTCTCACTCTCTCTCTCTTTCTCTCAACGTGACGCGCCGCGACGCTGCTCGTCCCTGCTACCCTCTCTCCCCTCCCTTCCTCACTCTCCCTCTCCCTCTCTCTCTCTCTTTCTGTTCTCCCTCTCTAGCTACCCTCATCGTTCCTCCCATTTTACCTTCATCTTCCTCTC